>NW_021703776.1:79006748-79073195 GCF_005190385.1 Monodon monoceros | reverse complement strand
TGGTGGCAGACACCAAAAGTAAGAGGAACTATGTACCTGCAGCCTGTGAAAAGGAGAGCTCAAACACAGTAAGTTAAACAAAATGAGAAGACAGAGAAATATGTAGCAGGTGAAGGAGCAAGGTAAAAACCCACCAGAACAAACAAATGAAGAGGAAATAGGCAGTCTACCTGAAACAATTCAGAGTAATGATAGTTAAGATGATACAAAATCTTGGAAATACAATGGAGAAAATACAAGAAACATTTAACAACAACTAAGAAGAACTAAAGAACAAACAAACAATGATGAACAGCACAATAAATGAAACTACTCTAGAAGGAATCAATAGTAGAATAACTGAGACAAAAGAATGGATAAGTGACATGAAAGATAGAAGAGGGGAAATAACAGGTGCAGAGGAGAATAAAGAAAAAGGAATGAAAAGAATTGAGGACAGTCCCAGACACCTCTGGGACAACATTAAATGCACCAACATTTGAATTACAGGAGCACCAGAAGAAGAAGAGAAAAAGAAAGGGTCTGAAAAAATATTTGAAGAGATTATAGTCAAAAACTTCCCCAATGTGGGAAAGGAAATAGTCAATCAAGTCCAGGAAGCACAGAGTCCTGCACAGGATGAACCTAAGGAGAAACAGGACAAGACACATATTAATCACACTATCAAAAATTAAATACAAAGAAAAAATATTAAAAGCAGCAAGGGAAAAACAACAAATAACATATAAGGGAAACCCCATAAGGTTAACAGCTGATCTTTCAGCAGAAACTCTGCAAGCCAGAAGGGAGTAGCAGGACATATTTAAAGTGATGAAAGGGAAAAACCTACAACCAAGATTACTCTTGGTTGTAGACTAACCAGGAAGGAGCTCATTCAGATTTGATTGAGAAATTTGATTGAAACCTTTACAGACAAGCAAAAGTTAAGAGAACTAAGTACCAACAAACCAGCTTTACAACAGATGCTAAAGGAACTCCTCTAGGTGGGAACACAAGAGAAGGAAAACACCTACAAAAACAAACCCCCCAAAATTGAGAAAATGGTGAAAGGAATATACATATCAATAATCACCTTGAATGTAAATGGATTAAATGCTCCAACGAAAAGACACAGACTGGCGGAATGGATACAAAGACAAGGTCCATATATATGCTGTCTACAAGAGACCTACTTCAGACCCAGGGACATATACTGACTGAAAGTGAGGGGATAGAAAAAGATATTCCATGCAAATGAAAATCAAAAGAAAGCTGGACTAGCAATTCTCGTATCAGACAAAATAGACTTTAAAATAAACATTATTCAAAGAGACAAAGAAGGACACTACATAATGGTCAAGGGATCAATCCAAGAAGAAGATATAACAATTGTAAATATTTATGCACCCAATATAGGAGCACCTCAACACATAAGGCAAATGCTAACAGCCATAAAAGTAGAAATCGACAGTAACACAATAACAGTAGGGGACGTTAACACCCCACTTTCACCAATGGACAGATCATCCAAAATGAAAATAAATAAGGAAACACAAGCTTTAAATGATACATTAAACAAGATGGACTTCATTGATATTTATAGGACACTCCATCCAAAAACCACAGAATACACATTCTTCTCAAGTGCTCATGGAACATTCTCCAGGACAGATCATATCTTGGGTCACAAATCAAGCCTTGGTAAATTTAAGGAAGTTGAAATCATATCAAGTATCTTTTTCGACCACAATGCTATGAGACTAGATATCAATTACAGGAAAAAATCTGTAAAAAATAAAAACACACGGAGGCTAAACAATACACTACTTAATAGCCAAGAGATCACTGAAGAAATCAAAGAGAAAATCAAAAAATACCTAGAAACAAATGGCAATGAAAACACGATGGCCCGAAACCTATGGGATGCAGCAAAAGCAGTTCTAAGAGAGAAGTATATAGCAATACAATGCTACCTTAAGAAACAAGAAACATCTCAAATAAACAACCTAAACTTATGCCTTAAGCAATTAGAGAAAGAAGAACCAAAAAACCCAAAGTTAGCAGAAGGAAAGAAATCATAAAGATCAAATCAGAAATAAATGAAAAAGAAATGAAGGAAACAATAGCAAAGATCAATAAAACTAAAAGCTGGTTCTTTGAGAAGATAAACAAAATTGATAAACCATTAGCCAGACTCATCAGAAAAAAAGGGAGAAGACTCATATCAACAGAATTAGAAATGAAAAAGGAGAAGTAACAACTGACACTGCAGAAATACAAAGGATCATGGGAGACTACTACAAGCAACTCGATGCCAATAAAATGGACAACCTGGAAGAAATGGACAAATTCTTAGAAAAATACAACCTTCCAAGTCTGAACAAAGGAAAAATAGGAAGTATGAACAGACAAATCACAAGCACTGAAATTGAAATTGTGCTTAAAAATCTTCCAGCAAACAAAAGCCCGGGACCAGACAGATTCACAGGTGAATTCTATCAAACATTTAGAGAAGAGCTAACACCTATCCTTCCCAAACTCTTGCAAAATACAGCAAAGAGAGGAACACTCCCAAACTCATTCTATGAGGCCATCATCACCCTGATACCAAAACCAGACAAAGTTGTCACAAAAAAAGAAAACTACAGGCCAATATCACTGATGAACATAGATGCACAACTCCTCAACAAAATACTAGCAAACAGAATCCAACAGCACATTAAAAGAAGCATACACCATGATCAAGGGGGGTTTATACCAGGAATGCAAGGATGCTTCAATATACGCAAATCAATCAACATGATACACCCTATTAACAAAGTGAAGGATAAAAGCCATATGATAATCTCAATAGATGCAGAGAAAGCTTTCAACAAAATTCAGCACCCATTTATGTTAAAAACTCTCCAGAAAGTAGGCACAGAATGAACCTACCTCAACATAATAAAGGCCATAAATGACAAACCCATGGCCAACATCATTCTCAATGGTGAAATACTGAAACCACTTCCTCTAAGATCAGGAACAAAACAAGGATGCCCACTCTCACCACTATTATTCAACATAGTTTTGGAAGTTTTAGCCACAGCAATCAGAGAAGAAATAAAAGGAATCCAAATCGGAAAAGAAGTAAAGCTGTCACTGTTTGCAGATGACATGATACTATACATAGAGAATCCTAAAGATGCTACCAGAAAACTACTAGAGGGAATCAATGAATTTGGTAAAGTAGCAGGACACAAAATTAATGCACAGAAATCTCTTGCATTCCTATACAGTAATGATGAAAAATCAGAAAGGGAAATTAAAGAAACACTTCCATTTACCACTACAACACAAAGAATACAATACCTAGGAATAAACCTACTTAAGGAGACAAAAGACCTGTATGCAGAAAACTAAAAAATACTGATGAAAGAAATCAAAGACTATACAAACAGATCGAGAGATATACCATGTTCTTGGATTGGAAGAAACAACATTGTGAAAATGACTGTACTACTCAAAGCAATCTACAGATTCAGTGCAATCCCTATCAGACTACCAATGGCATTTTTCACAGAACTAGAACAAAAAATTTTACCATTTGTATGCAAACACAAAAGACCCTGAATAGCCAAAGCAATCTTGAGAAAGAAAAATGGAGCTGGCTCCCCGGCTTCAGACTATACTACAAAGCTACAGTAATCCAGACAATATGGTACTGGCACAAAAACAGAAATATAGATCAATGGAACAGGATAGAAAGGCCAGAGATAAACCATGCACATATTGTCACCTTATGTTTGATAAAGGAGGCAAGAATATACAATGGAGAAAAGACATTCTCTTCAATAAGTGGTGCTGGGAAAACGGACAGCTACATGTAAAGAATGAAATTAAAACACTTCCTAACACCACACCCAAAAATAAACTAAAAATGGATTAAAGACCTAAATGTAAGGCCAGACACTATCAAACTCTTAGGAGAAAACATAGGCAGAACACTCTATGACATACATAAATCACAGCAAGATCCTTTTTGACCCACCTCCTAGAGTACTGGAAATAAAAACAAAAATAACCAAATGAGATCTAAGGAAACTTAAAAGCTTTTGCACAGCAAAGGAAACCATAAACAAGACAAAAAGGCAACCCTCAGAATGGGAAAAAATATTTGCAAAGGAAGCAACTGACAAAGGATTAATCTCCAAAATATACAAGCAGCTCATGCAGCTCAATATCAAAAAAATAAACAACCCAATCCAAAAATGGGCAGAAGACCTAAATAGACATTTCTCAAAGAAGATATACAGATTGCCAACAAACACATTAAAGGATGCTCAACATCACTAATCATTAGAGAAAGGCAAATCTAAACCACAATGAGGTATCACCTCACACAGGTCAGAATGGCCATCATCAAAAAATCTACAAACAATAAATGCTGGAGAGGGTGTGGAGAAAAGGGAACCCTCTTGCACTGTTGGTGGGAATGTAAATTGATACAGCCACTATGGAGAACAGTATGGAGGTTCCTTAAAAAACTAAAAATAGAACTGCCATATGACCTAGCAATACCACTACTGGGCACATACCCTGAGAGAACCATACTTCAAAAAGAGACATGTACCACAATGTTCATTGTAGCACTATGTACAATAGCCAGGACATGGCAGCAACCTAAATGTCCATCAACAGATGAATGGATAAAGAAGATGTGGCGCATATATACAATGGAATATTCCTCAGTCATAAAAAGCAACAAAATTGAATTATCTGTAGTGAGGTGGATGGACCTAGAGTCTGTCATACAAAGTGAAGTAAGTCAGAAAGAGAAAAACAAATTCTGTATGCTAACCCCTATATATGTAATCTAAAAGAAAAAAATGGTTCTGATGAACCTAGTGGCAGGACAGGAATAAAGATACAGATGTAGAGAATGAACTTGAGGTCACGGGGTGGGGGGTAGGGTAATCTGTAACGAAGTAAGAGAGTAGAACTGACATATATACACTACCAAATGTAAAACAGACAGCTAATGGGAAGCAGCCGCACTAGCTGAGGGAGATCAGCTCGGTGCTTTGTGACCATCTGGTGGGGGGGCGGATAGGGAGGGTCGGAGGCAGGCTCAAGTGGGAGGGGATATGGGATATATGTATACGTATAGCTGATTCACTTTGTTATACAGCAGAAACTAACACAACATTGTAAAGTAATTATACTCCAATAAAGATGTAAAAAATTAAATAAACTTTCACAAACTCTATTTTTCCACATAGTCTAATGAACTGCATCTATCTGGCATGTGTATAAAATTTCAATATCAGAATCTTTCTATCCTCATTATATTTATCTAACAATGATGGGGAAAACAAATAAAAGGTTGCAATAAGATAGATAAGACTCAGTTCCATACAATTTATCCTTTGCTAAACTAATATGTTTATACTTCTCATCAAGTTGTTTTTCTTTCCTGTTTAACGTATTTCATAAAGCTTCACATAAAATGAGATTGATATAATGCTATAAATAAATGTGTTGTTTTAATATGCTCTGAATGAAATATAGGAAGAAAAATTCCTTTTGATGTCTTTGAGTATTAAAAGTAGACAATTATAGGTAATAGGTAATAATTGCTGGTACCAATCTGTAATATATGAGAGAGGCAAAACTCTTGATTTTACAAATTGAGATGACAGGCAAACTGCTGAGGACTAGAGAAAAATATATTACAACAAACAGCCAATATGACACGGATGTCAAGGGAGAACAGTGCCCAACAGAAAGTTTATATCTGTACAAAGTGACCTACTTCATATAAAATAAAATTAAGTTACTGTGAGAGAGGAGTGTCAGGCAATATGAAATGCCTACTTTTGCTTTGAGCTTCTCTGAGTGATTTCTTATAAGAGAAACTAGAGTACATAGTCACACTCATTTAAATACATATGCTATACAAAGAATGTGTATAATTTTTATTGTAATATTTAAGTGATGCATTTTTTTACACTGAAGATCATATAAAAAGGCAGAATGTGAAAGAATGATTTCTAAGTAGTTTGTCATGTTTTAACAATTGTGAATGGTGTGAACCTTTATTTCTTCATCAGTTTAATCACAGAAATTCCAGATTAGCATTTGGTTGTAGATAGTGTATCCTTTCCCCTTATTAAAAAGTAACTTTCCCATTTGTTTCTGTAATTTTGTTACTATAATCTATGGGCTCCTATATAATAATTCTAATGACTTTATTGAATTAAATTATACCTGGTAATTGGTACATGTCTATTTCATGCCTCTATTACTCTGTTCATGGTCTTTCCACTGCCAGGAATGCCTCATACCACATTCCTGTGGCTCCACATCCTATCTACCTACCCCTTAGTAAAATGTCAGTTTCTCTACAACATCACCTCTGACGGCTCAGCTGGAAGGAAGCTCTCCCAGTCCCTAAACTCCCACGGCATTTTAGCTATACCACTGCAACAACAGCATGCATCACCTCCCATCCTGTACTGAATGGTCACATGGCTCGTGGCTGTCTCAGAACTCCACTATGAAGAAGCTTTAGTTATTTGTATATTTAAGCAAAAAGTGTTCATTGCAGGGATTAAATTAATAACATTCGCTTAATAAAATCTCCGGGAAAACCTGAAAAAATCCATACATTTGTACCTGACCATGAAAAGCAGTGGCCAAAAATAAATAAGAATGTTTTCTTTCAACATATTTCTTAAATTAAGTGGTCAGTCATAAAACCTCAGGTGATCTGAACAACCTGACCAGTTTCAGACATCTGTCACACCTAAGGCCACACAAATGCTACAAAATCACCCTCTGTAATTCCCTGGACATAAAATGGGAGTACAAGCATGAAGGTGGCAGGCAACTTCTCTACATGCAATCAATACATTAACTTTAGAGACTTGTTTCTCTCAGACCTATCCAACTCTCACAACACAATCAATTAATTATACAATCTCAAGAAACAAAATCTAGGTCCTCCTAACAAAATGGTTAGAGACTTCAATTTTCAGGTATTTCTTAAAGGTGAGACAGAGGGAGACAGACAGACAGACAACCAGGTTGACTGACTCTAAAAGTTTCCAAAAGCTTTATTGTTTTAGCTTTCATATGAAATCTACAAACTATCTTGAACTGATCTTTTGTGTGTATGGTATAAGAGAGGAATCACAGTTTATTTTTATTTTCGTTCAGGTTTTTAACCTAGCACCATGTGTTAAAATGACCATCGTTTTCTCTCCACGCAATTGCGTCACCTCTGTCATAAATCAGGAGATCATATGTGTGATTGCATTCTGGAAACTATTCTGTTTCATTGCTCTATTTGTGTATCCTTCCATTAATACCTTGGTCTTAACTACTATTGTTAAGTAATAAAGTTTGTATCTGGTATATAAATCTTCCAGCTTTGTTCTTGTTCAAGATTGCCTCGTTTATTCACAGCCTTTGATTTTCCATAAAAACATTAGAAATAGCTTGTTAATTTCCTCCAGAAAAACCTGCTAGAGGTTTGACTGGAGTCTATTAGGGAAAATTTACTTCTTTAAAATACTGATTCTTCAATTCCATTGACATATAATTCCACTGACATATAATACCATGATCAAATTAAATTTATTATTTAGGCATAGACTGTGGCCAATACTCCCTCCCGACCTCCTTGTTTGGCTCTAACTATAAAGGTTTGGAAATATAAATAATTTCCCAGTGTCCTTTATAGCTGGGAATGCCAAGTGACATAGGTCTGGCTTATGAGACACAGGGGAAGACTAAGGAGACTATTTTTTAATTAATTTATTTTTCTATTGAAGTATGTTGATGTACAATATTATATTATTTACAGGTGTACAATATAGTGATTCACAATTTTTAAAGGTTATACTCCATTTATAGTTATTATGAAATATTGGTTATATTCCCCATGTTGTACAGTATATCCTTATAGCTTAATTTATACCTAGTAGTTTTTACTTCTTCATCCCCTACCCCTATATTGCCTCTCCCTACTTCCCTCTCCCCACTGATAAACACTAGTTTGTTCTCTATATCTGTTAGTCTGTTTCTTTTTTGTTATATTCAGTAGTTCATTGCATTTTTTAGATTCCACACAAAAGTGGTATCATACAGCATTTGTCTTTCTTAGTTTGACATTTCTTTTAGCATAATACCCTCCAAGTCCATCCATGTTGTTGCAAATGGCAAAATTTCCTTCCTTTTTATGGCTGAGTAGTATTCCACTGTGTGTGTGTGTGTGTGTGTGTGTGTGTGTGTGTGTGTGTGTATGTATATATATACATATATACACACCACATCTTCTTCATCCATTCATCTGTTGATGGATAAAGAGGCTTTTATATTAATAAAGGGGGGAAATGTGACTGGCACTATATTTTCCTCTTTCTTATGCCTTAAATACAGAGTGATCCATCACTATCCAAAGAAATCACCAACTGAAACAAACCAAGGCCAGTTGCTGCCTGCTTTCAAGCTATTTTACATGAAAAAAAAAAACTCATTTTTTTAAGTTGCTACGGTTTTGGTTTCTCAAAGGAGAACCCATTGCTAAGCAAAATTGTGATTTTTTTCAAAAGGAAAATCACTAGATTAGAATACTGTGCCTTCTTTCCATGTAGGAAGTCTCTGATAACTAGAAATGCTAATCAAAACAATGTGACTGACAAGGGATTAGTCTCCAAAATTTACAAACAGCTCATGCAGCTCAATATCCAAGAAACAAACAATCCAATCAAAAAATGAGCAGAAGACATTTTGGAGAAATACACATCTCTCTAAAGAAGACATACAGATGGCCAAGAGGCACATGAAAAGTTGCCCAACATCGCTAATTATTAGAGAAATGGAAATCAGAACTACAGTGAGGTATCACCTTACAACAGTCAGAATGCCCAGAATCAAAAAATCTACAAACAATGAATGTTGGAGAGGGTGTGGAGAAAAGGGAACCCTCCTACACTGTTGGTGGGAATGGAAATTGATACAGCCACTATGGAGAACAGTATGGAGGTTCCTTACAAAACTAAAAATAGAGCTACCATATGATCCTGCAATCCCACTCCTGGGCATTATCCAGAGAAAACCATGGTTCAAAAGGATACACGTACCCCAATGTTCACTGCAGCACTCTTCACAATAGCCAAGACATGGAAGCAACCTAAATGCTCATCAACAGAAGAATTGATAAAAAAGATGTTGTACATATATCCGATGGAATATTACTCAGCCATTGAGAAGAATGAAATAATGCCATCTGCAGCAACATGGATGGACCTAGAGATTGTCATACTGAGTGAATTAAGTCAGACAGAGAAAGAAATATCGTATGATATCACTTTTATGTGGAATGTAAAAAGAAATGATACAAATGAACTTATCTACCAAACAGAAGCAGAATCACAGACACAGAGAATGAACTTATGGTTACCAGGGAGGAGAGGTCAGGGGGAGGGATAAACTGGGAGTTTGGGACTGACATGTACACACTGTTATATTTAAAACAGATAACCAACAAGGATCTACTGTAAAAGAAAGAAGGAGAGAGAAAGAGAAAGAGAGAGAGAGAGAGAGAGAGAGACAGAGAAAGAAAAAGAAAGAAAGAAAGGAAGAAAGAAAGAAAGAAAAAGAAAAATGAGCAAGGGAAATTACCAATTTCATGAAGACCTGCCACAAATGGCTAATAAGAGAGAGTACACCTCATTAATTATTAAATAAATAAAAATTAACCCCCCAAAATTTAATTAGAACAGCAGAAATTAACACAACATTGTAAATCAACTATACTTCAATAAAAAATTAATTAGAAAGCTTTCAGTCCACTATAAATTAGAAATATTAAATAACTCATCTAAATAATATTATCTTTCTTGGTTATGTATGAAATCTGTATACATTAAAATTTTAAAAACATGAATTCCTAATGTAGAATAATGTCTTGCTTGACTCCCAAAAAGGAACTTTCCTTGTCCTCACTAAAAGTTTCACGGGTTATTCCCAATATCTGTGCTTGATTTTTTAAAGACAAATAAAGCAAAAAACCTAATGGTTGGTAAATGGTGTTCTTATTTTAAATATTTACTCATTTAGTAAGTGAGTTAATGATTTGCCAACTATGAATGACTGCTTTTGCCTTCAAATACTTTTAAGATATTAATATTTTGAAAAATTTCAAAATATCTTTTATTTAATTAAATATTATAACTAGATGCAAATAACAACTGTTTTTGAAAATATTCCAAATAGCACCTGATATGGCTCTCTTTATTAGAGCAGGATAGCATGTGCTAAATAACACGTAAATTATATCCAAGGATTAAATTGGGGTTTATAGATAAGAACTTACTTTTATTTTAAAAGTTGTACCAGTCATCTCTCCTAGACATGAAATTATTTTCTCAGAATTCTTGGATCCATAAAAAAAAATTAGATTTTAAAAATTTTCTCTAAATACTATTTTCATGCTTATGTGGAACCACCTCGTCTCAGTTTGAGTCAATGAAAAATTAACTGTTTATTATGATATGAAAGGCAGTTTTCCAGGGGAGCACTAATAAAAAATGGAAATAATTAAACCAAACTATAGCCCATAATCCCAGGGGGGTACTACTCTGTACTGCTCTATACCCATTCCAGTATAAATGCCTGTGGTTAGTTTCAACAGGCTCCCATAAATATAGTATACTATTGAAGCACAATTTTCCACAATGGGCATATAAAATAAAATAAATAAAAGTATATCACCTATTGTTGGCGGTAATTTATACCGTATTCATTAGTAGTTGGAGAATATACATTCATTCCAGAAACCTTCCACTATAAATTTTCAGAGAGAAATGCATTTTCCTTGAGTGACATGTATGAAGTGACCCATAGTTTGTATTTTTGATAAAGATGACGATCCTGTAAAATGTGTCTCTTGCCCACAGCTTAATTCATCAGATCTTTTCAATATTATGATTACAGCCCAGATAATAAACCCTGTATGCTGTCTTGGCTACCCTACTATGAGTTTAAAAACAAGAGTTATTGAAAAGCGCAAAGAATTTCCTAATAAGCTAATTAACATGCTAAAGAGCTATAATACCTAATACCCAAGTCCATTGCATTGACGAAAATAAGAAATCATTCTCTCTTTTCCTCTCACCAAGTGCCCTTCTTCACTAATGCTTCTCTTTTTCTTCCTAATTTTTAGAGCTTAGAATTCAATCCTTAAAGTTAATTGAGCTTTTGATTAACCATTAGATTTACTTATGTATTGTATTTTCAAATTAAAATGATTATAGAGACTAGGTAGGTAATGTAATGTAAGTTAAAAAAATAGGTCAGGTGTGATAAAATAGAGAGCCCATGTCCTGTCTAAAGAGGGCAACATCCAGTGAATCATTCTTTTGGGAACTGAGGCATAGTTTTGCTAGAAATTGATTTTTCAGAACTCATAATCAAGGTAATTCAATGAAATGATTTCAATTTTAAATGCTGGCAGCTAATTCAAATTTAATAAGAAACAAACAATATACAGTATGCTGGATCATACTTGTTGGATTAAACAATATACATTTGTTGATATACTCAGTCTTAAGTTTCTTACTTCTGTGTTATACAGACATAACCAGTGGAGTGTATACAATTATATCACTCTTTGTCTCTTCCCACCTATTATTAAAATGTTTATTTTTTTCTGGAGAAGCAGAAAAACTCTACAGTTTCTTCTTGTCAACAAGGAAATTTTAAATCCTGTATAATTTTACTTTATAGTTCTCAACTGGAAGTTCTCAACTGGAAGCCATTTTGAACCCTCGGTGACATTTGGTAATATCTTTGGACATTTTTGGTTGTCACAATAGGGGAATGGGTGTGCTCCTGGCATCTCGTGAGTAGAAGCATCTAGGGATCCTGTTAATTATCTTACAATGCACAGAACAGCCCCATAACAAAGACTTACCTGGCCCTAAATGTCATTGGTACTAAGGTTGAGAAATCCTGGTTATAATATCCTCAAATTCTTAATCTTTCCTAAAATTCTAATGAAAGCTTAATGTACGAGAAATGGGGTTGAAAAGAACTGAATAAAAAGGTGTGAGGGGAATTAAAGGGTGCTGGATATAAGATGAAGGGTTCCCAATTTGTGGACTGTTTTAAGTTATTCCACTTCTCAACTGGTGAGAAACAACCTGGAACAGAGCTCTTCATTTTACTTCAATTTTATTGAAAAGGAAAACCATTACTATTTATTTTTCTCTACCTTAAACCTAGATGTTTGTTTTAAAGTCTGATTCTTCCATCATGTTTAGAACTCATGCAGTTCTATTTAAATGTTCAATTTACTATTATTACTAGTACCAACAGCCCAAGTAATAGTCTAGTATTTCAGACATTTATGAATAATTGTGACATATAACAAATATTCAATAACTATTATTAGTACTATTGTTCAGTCCTAAACATCTGTATTTTCAGTAATTTTTTAATGGTAGTTCAGTCTCTTTTTTTTCCTTAGACTTTCCCTTTTTGTAAAATTTTCATATACTTTAACTGAAAAGTTGGAGATTTATTCCATAAGGTTTGAGCATGCTAAAATAAACAATCACATATTAAAACTGAAATATTGCAGCAGGAAATGAATTCATTTGGATGTATTTTTCCATCTTCCGGGTTATCATATAATTATTAGGGAACTTAAGTTCTCCTAACGAAAATATATTTAAAAGCAAATTTCCTGATGAATCAGCTATCTGGATATATAACAAATATGTATAGACCCTGGAGTTTTGCTCCTTTCTTGAGCTCAGGAATCATTTAATGGGGCAGTTCCCTTTCTTGAAAAGTTTTTTGCATTTTCTAAATTCATAATCACTATAAATTATCTGCTTACATTTGCCATAGAAATTTATATTGTATATTTCAGGGATATTGGATATAGTTGTTGTAATATTTTTTAAGGTTTCAAAAGACCACTAGAGTGAGTCAAATTTTCTTAACATCTGACAAGCATCAAATTCATTCAGACTGAGGAGTTAGTCATCTTGAAAATTTCAGTTCATCTTAATCTATGGCCAAATATACCACCAATTTCACGCAATTCATTCTCTTAAAAGTAGAGTTGAGGAGTTTTAATTTATTTGAAATATCTATTGGTGACTAGCTATACTTTTATTTCTCTTATGCTGGTTTGGGTCTGTTAACAGTATTTAATTAAATTAGCTGAAATTGTCACTTCTGCCAGTTTGTTTAGGCATTATGTAGATGCAGGATTTATGTGAGTTCAGATTATCTGAATGTTAACTAAAACCCAAGAAACCCTCTGCTTCAAAGTTTAAATATTTCAGATTCCTCCACCTTTGCAAAATTGAAGTATTTTAGATTACAAGAGAAAATTTTTATATTTCAGTCATGAATAGAAGTTATAAGAAATTTTCTCTGACTCTGCAGCATGTAATCTCTGCTAAATTTAAGGAAATGGTTAAAAAAAATCAAGAGTTTTGTAAAATTATTTCATTAACATTAAAAAACAGTTATGCCAGTATACACAGACATATGGGCACACTGTAAAGAGTTTTGAATAGTCCCAGATGATTGCAGCTCCTTGAAACTTCTGAAAATACAGAACTCACAGACAGTATAATCACATATTTGATGAACATATTCGGAATACTAGCACTTTTTTTCCTTTTCTTTCAAACTCAAGGTGATTTATTTAGGACAAATAAATGAACTACTACTTCATGCCATACAACTTCTGTGGCTAACATGGAGGGAAAACATTTCTTCACACATAACATCCCTTGGTATTCTTTCTTCCCTTCCCTTCACGTGATGATGCCACTAATTTCCAAAGCTTCAAGTAAATGTGTCAATTTGTATGTGCACACATGCAGCTTGTTAATTCTTATATTATTATGAGTACTTAAATATAGCGACATTGAACCCTTAAAATTATCATTAATATTCCATTAATTCAGCTTGGATTATCTATCTCCATTTAACAAAGTTATTCCATTCAACTACCATGAAAGCTCAGATGTCCTAGCATCTTAACTCAAGGACTGACCCAGTACTGCCTTTAGATCTGGACAAGTGGGGCCTCTGCCCTAAGCCCTGCAATTCAGACAATGCATGCCTTCCTTAAGATCTTCTAAGTCACCCTTCAGTACCTGGGATAGAGCCAGCAGTGCCACCTGGGCATAATCCCCTAGACCAAACTGGCAGCCACACGAGCCATAGTGCCCATTTTTCTATTTGGGGCATTCTCTAACCCTCTATCCAGTATATGGGCTCAACCAGATGCCCCAAGGTGTTCTAGGAATTATTTAATCTACGTAGTCTTCCGTGGTCTCCATGGTTGAGCTCCAGGTCCGGGAAGACAGCCTAACAAGAGGATTGCTCCAGATGCTCAGAAAAGTACTTCTGTAGGATTTCACAAAACTGAGCTAAATAATTATGTAGACACACTGACCTGGGTGACTTTCACTCACATTGGACACAGGGTGAGTTCAGAGTTCTGGGCTGCTGATGGACTACCACTGACCCTTGGTGACACGACTTGCACGTGTGAACCCATGTATTAGCTCTTGCCCTTGTTCCAACTGTAGTGCCACCTGTAGTCTACAGCACATAATGGTGCCGAGGTGGTGGCAGGTGACTTTTAAAATATGTGCCCTTGCTGCTGATACCCAGAGAGGTCACTACCCCCCCCCCTTAGCAGGCTTTGTGCCACCTGATAGGCACTAAAGTCCACGAAGCTTTAGAGATTCTTACTCATAACATTTATCCTTCTGACTGGCCTTCTTTTTCTAATCAATCAATGTGGTAATGTTACAGTCTCTTGGATTGGACATAAGCTTTGCCAGACAGTTAACAGCATTGCTAACTTTATTATCATGGTATGGCAGAAGATATGAAACTGTGCATGAATCTTACTTTGGAAAATAATTAGAAAAAAATATAGTGCCTGGAGTTGAACCAGAGGGGACAGTGCCTAGAAACTATGAAGAAATTTCTTGTGTAATGATTAGACAATCAACAAATACATAAGTACTTTACCCATAATTCTAATTCATCATCAATAAAACACTGTACCTCACAAGGGCCTGTGAATTTTGTTACACTTTTTTAAATTCAAATTGTTTCTGTAGACTGGGGCCCAGCACATACTAGGGGATGCCCTGGCCTAGCCATCTCTATCACTGGAATTTGATAGATATTACTATGTAATTTAAAATACTTTATCAAGAGAAAAGAAAAGAAAAGAAGACCATAAGGCAAGAAATAGACAAAGTTAAACATAAAAAAGAGACCATTTTAAAGACAAACCTTACAAATTCTAAATCCATCTTTTATGTGGTTTTTAATAAAAGATCAAAATTATTAATCCACTCTTTTGTCAACTTTTTCTATGTGTTTATATTGTGTTTCTATATCTGTGGCCTTTTTTTTTTACTAACAAGCACAGGTCTTAAAAATAACATACTCTGGCCATGAAAGTGTTACTGGTGCCAGGCTAGCCCTCCAGCGAAAAACAACTGAAAAAAATTTACAAAATATATATGGCAACTCTTTTCAGAGGACAGCAGGCAGGGAAAAGGACAACAGGTAGGAAAATACATAGGTAAGCTGAGCAATCGCCCTGGCTTTGTTCCTGGGAACACTTTCCAGATTGTGGTGCAGAGAGCTGGAACCCAAACAGAGCACAGGGGTCCTGCTGAGCTGGGAAGGACCAGCTCAGATTTCCAGGCTGGAGCAGGCTGGAGTCTGCAAGACAGAGTACTACAGGAGAAGAGGAACTACAGAAATTTTGTATGGGCTCCTTCAGTATTTAAGCATATACTATGCTGTGCATACCCAGGATGAAACTCCATGAGGCTTAGCAGAGCATAGCTGCTGGGGGACACGATGATCTTATATCCCAGCCAATACTTAGCCTCCAACAATATGTTAAATTTTTAACTGATTCTTCTTATGTGCTTGCGTGGTAGCACCCCTTTCTTCCATGCTCTGCCACAAATAAGCCATTCTGTATGTGCTGTTACTCACAGGAGGAGCCATTTCTGTTTTGTATTCCATGTTATTTAGTTGCCCGGCTGCTTCAGTTCTTTGATAGTCTCAATAAGTTATGATTTTATAGTTTATCCAGCCATGTATAGTTGTTAGAATGGACAAGGCTCTTTCCAGTTTTACATATGCTAGGCAGAAGCAGAAATATCAGTCATTGATTTTCAACAGAGGTGCCAAAGTAATTAAATTGGGTAAAGGAATGTCTTTTCAGAAAATGATTCTGGCATAATTGAATATTCAAATGGAAAAAGTGGGCCTCAACCACTATTTCACATCATATAGAAAAATTAAATGGATGTGAATCATAAACTTAAATGTAAAAGTTAAAGCTCCCTGAAGAAAACATAGGAGAATATCTTCATGGCTTAGGGTTAAACACTGATTTCTCAGACTGGACACAGAAAGCAAAGCCCACCAAATTTTTAAATGTTAAATTCTATTTCATTAAAATTAAAGATTTATGTTCATCAAAAAGACACCATGAACAAAATGGACAGGCCAACTACAATGGGAGAATTTTTAGTAGGAGCATTTTCACTGGGTAAAAGAATACTTGCAAAACACATAACTAACAAAGGCTTGTATTATGGCATATAAAGAACTCCTACAACTCAGAAATTAAAAAAAAAATCTAACTCAAAAAACATGGGAAAAAGATTTGAAGGGACACTTAAAAAAAGAAGAAACATGATGACCTGAAGACCAATAAACATATGAAAAGCTGTTCAATCACTAGTTTTTAGAGAAATACAAATTAAAACCACAGTGAGTTATTTAAATATATCTAATATAACTAAAATTAAAACAATGATAACAAATATGGGCAAAGATGCAAAGATATTGAAACTTTCATAAACTCTTAAAAGGAGTGTGAAATGGGACAAATACTTTGGGAAAGGTCTGGCAGTTTCTTACAAAGTTAAAGGTAAGTCTGTAGTATGACTCAGCAATTCTAGTCCTAGGTATTTCCCAAGGGAAATAAAAAAAAATCAGACCACAGAAAAAACTTGAACGAGTATTCATAGTAGGTTTTCTCATAATTGCTGAAAAAAACAACCCAAACATTCACTACCATAAGAATGAATAAACAACCTGTGGTATATTAGTGAAATACTACTTAGCAATAAAAAGGGTAAAACCACCTAGGCAATTCAGTAAGATACATGAATCTCACAAACATTTTGCTGTGCAAAACAAGATGGACAAACTAGTGTAAATAACGTATGACTTCATTATTATTGAGAAAAATTTGAATATAGGCTTTGGATTAGGTAACAGTTTTGTTTCAATGCTGACTTTGAAAGTATAACATGTTCTGGAAGAAAATGCCCTTGTTTTTAGAAAAACACACTGAAATATTCAGAGGTATAGAAGGACTATATTTTTTAAAATAAATTTATTTTATTTATTTATTTTTTGGCTGCGTTGGGTCTTTGTTGCTGCGTGGACTTTCTCAAGTTGCGGTGAGCGGGGGCTACTCTTCAATGCGGTGCACAGGCTTCTCACTGGGGTGACTTCTCCTGTTGTGAAGCACGGACTCTAGGCACATGGGCTTCAGTAGTGTGGCTCATGGGCTCTAGAGCACAGGCTCAGTAGTTGTGGTGCATGGGCTTAGTTGCTCTGCGGCATGTGGGATCTTCCCAGACCAGGGCTCGAACCCGTGTCCCCTGCATTGGCAGGCGGATTCTTAACCACTGCACCACCAGGGAAGCCCAAGAAGGACTATATTTGAATATATTCACCAAAGTTTAAGAAAAATTAGAGTGTGTATGTGTGTGTGTGTGAGAGAGAGAGAAAGAGACAGAGAGAGAGAAATAAATAATAAAGCAAATGGAGGAAAATGTGAACAATTAGAAACTGCATAACGTGTATATAGAAATTCCTATTCTTTCAACTTTCCTGTAAGTTGGAAATTATATCAACAATTTAAAGGTCCAAAAATTAGCACACTCTGCTTTATATAATTAAAGTGCATACAAATGTCCTTTAATACCAAAGTATTGTTTAATACCAAAGTATTGTTTAATGCTCAAGGGAATTCCATAAAGCAAAGTATCTTACCCTCAAATTTTGACTGAGATGTTTATGTATCATAACCATTCATTCTTTTTTTTTTTTTTTTTTTTTGCGGTACGCGGGCCTCTCACTGTTGTGGCCTCTTCCGTTGCGGAGCACAGGCTCCGGACACGCAGGCTCAGCGGCCATGGCTCACGGGCCTAGCCGCTCCGCGGCACGTGGGATCTTCCCAGACCGGGTAATGAACCCATGTTCCCTGCATCGGCAGGCAGACTCTCAACCACTGCGCCACCAGGGAAGCCCCATAACCGTTCATTCTTAATAGCTAGTAGGACTATGGATACCTAAGATACTCAGCATAAGGCTATCTCCCACATAAAACAGGTGAAACAGCATTATAGTAATTCTTTAAACCACCCTCCTTATGAATTTTGTTAAGACTTGAGACTAACTAATGAGACTGGAGAAGTAAGCCAAAGCTAGATCACCAACGATCTTGTTTATTTACTATGGCAACATGTTTGGATTTCATAATGAGGACAATAGGGAGACATTGAAAGGTTTTAAGTAGATTTTTTTTCAAGTTCAGATGGACATTTCATAAACTTACTTTGATAAATTTGAGAACTGAAAATTATTGGCAGGAAAAGGGACTAGGAATGTGTTGCCATGATCCAGGAGTGAGAAAGTAGAGAAAATATGGACACTAACTGTATCTGTAAAATATTAAAAAGGTAAAATCAAAAAGATCTGTTATTGATTCAGTGTGGTGGTGAGGAAGAGAAAGAAATAAAGCATTTATTTTGTAAGACGGAGAATATAACAGTAAGAACAGATTCAAGAAAATGTTTAGCTCTGCTACTGATTTATTGAGTTTCAGATCTCTGTAATGGCCAAGTTGAAATGATCAGCAAAGATTTAGAGTTCAAGAAAGTGACCTGAGCTAGAGATATTGCTTAGGAAGCCATCAGAACATAGTTCTATCCTCTTGTGTGAAATATTGGGCAAATAACTCTTTAGTATAAAATTTTAATCCTACATGAATTTCATTGTCAAATGTCAGGTGGCATCATGATCATTCATTGTCTATTATCTAAATAAACAGACTAAAAATGATAAAATACAGATGAACCACTAGAAACTGAAAACATCCATTACAGTTTCTTTGAAAGAAATTTCCCTTTCCTTTGATACTTCTAATTTCAAGCAAATTTTGTTTTCCTGAATGTTAATAATGCAGGTTGTTAAATGAGAAAAATATCTGTAGGCCAATTTTCAAGTGGCTGATGCTCTAATTACCCAAGTTCTGTTACATTTCTTGACAGGATCTATGTTAACAGTATATGACATATGAAGTTTTCTCCAAATGTAATATCCCTTCAAAGATTTCAACAAGACATTTGAACCTGTCCAGAAAAGCAGAGGAAGGATAATGTAATCCTAATACATTTGAGATTCTTGATGGTATTAAAATTTTTTAGCCCAAATATGTGCAAATCCCCAACACAGAAGTACTTCAAGTGTTCAGCAAAGCCTTTCTGGTGAAAATATTAATAAAGCCAAGATGAAAATTGGGAGAAAAATCAGTTATTCACCCACCCTACCAGCAGAGAATATTACCTGGAAGTGTGTGTGTACGTGTGTGTGTGTGTGTGTTTGTGTGTGTGTGTGTGTATGTACATGTGTATAGATATGTATATGTATATAGATATAGATACAGATATATGAACACCAGTAGGAACTTGGGAGGAAAGCAGTATAAAAAAAAGCTGGCCAATGTTTCAGAACTGTCTCAACTACTTACTGATGAGATCAAAGTAGAACCCTCCAAAGAAGTAGAACATCCTTTTGCCTCTTGTCTTGGCCAATTAGGTAGATCTTAAACCCCTTTTTTCTGGATTTGGCTACTGATTAAAAAAAAACTTCTGGTTTTCAGAAACTTTGGCCTGGCATAATCCATCCACTCTTTCCCTGTTCAGTACAGTCATTTTTACCCTATCTATAACAATTGTAACCATTCTGACAATATTAATCATGGAAATATTAAGCTTATTTATATGTTTATAATAAAATGATAGCTTTTGTATTTCCCAACTTGCTACATTTTTTAAACTTCTTTTCATTTAGGAATTAAGATTATCAGTGTTGAAAAAATGTCATGACTGTTGGCAATCTGAATACACTGCAAATTTGCTTACAGTACACTACTAAGATACGTTAAAAATAATATGCCCTACAATAACGCCTAATAGGTGAATTCGACTTCCAAGAGTAGAAAGGAGTTCTGAACGTTTCCTACTATTCTTAAAAGATTTAAAACCATGGCCTTGATGGATTACTTAAAGAAAATAAAATGTTCTTAATTGAACATTATCCAAAAAATCACTTTTCCAAGGAGAGCAATCTGAGATTTTCTCATTGACAGTTAAACAATGCTTTACCACATAACTAGAGCTGAGAAAATAATAAATTATGCCATATGTTCTTATCTAGATCATGCCCCCAAAGGCCTAGAGAATGGGCATGGTTTTATAAATCTAAACAAATTAAATAAAAGTTTTGCACTTGTAACTCTGTTACCTTTTAGCAAAAAAAAAATATGAATTACTGCCAGGGGAGCCACAGAATTAAAGGGACCCTGTAAACAAAAGAACAGAAGACTGTCTGCATCTTCACACCAAATTAACAGAACACCAGACAAGTTAAAACAGATTATTCAGTTTATCAAAACAGACAGCTAACTCACTGTAGTTTAAATGCATGGACTATATATAAAAATATTTATAAATGTAATCTTATTTTGATTATTAATGGAAAAAGACAAAAAAACTTTTTCAATTTCTCAAGAAATTGAATATATTTTTAAGAGCAAGATGTAAAAAGCCTTGAATATTCCCTTCTAAACTTATTTCAGATTCTGTTTGTGCCTGCAAACCCCAGTACCCATGTTACTTCTCCTTATAATCATCTGACTATACACCAGCATGTGTATCTGAGCCTTGGCTATGTGTCCCACACTTTTGGAGAATTATAATTATGTTCTTCCCAAGCTCCACCAGTTTTGTTTTGTTTTTAATTTTTTCACGTACAGAATCAGTCAAGTTTTCTAATTTATATACCATGAAAAACCAATACAATATTAGGAGCACAGATTTTTGTTTTGCCTATTTACTTGTTAATCTTGTTCTTTTTTTTCTACTTCCTCTGATGAATTTGTGTACTATAGATTATAACTCTTAGGAGAGTTATAATCCCCAAATCAGGACCAGTATTCTATTGAGACTCGATTATGTTTCTTTCTTACTTGAATCATATATGGTCAAGTGGTATGATTTATTTCTGGCCATCCATTACAAGTCATTTATGGAATCCCATCCCCCCTTTTACTAATCATGGACCTTGAAGGAAGTTTACTTCCAGAGCTAGTGGCATTAACGTGCGCTTAACTCTTTTTATTTTTCAGGTCACTTAATTAACTCTTAAATGTTCATAATTTTTACCCAAATTACTTCATAGCCCAAAGAAAACATCTCAGGAAAGAAACAGAAATTTGCACCTTAAAGGTAACTAATAATTTGCTTTTGGATCCTTACCAGTTCTAGGATTTCATTTAAACCACATTTTTAAATCACTCAGCAATGAAGTCATATTCAATAAGAAGAAGCTCAAACCCATGTTAACAGGATCAAACCAAAGATTAGCACACTCCCAATCAGGCCTTTTTAATGATGAGCTACTCTACTCATTAAAATTTCAGTCATTTCAATTCATTCAACAAATTTTGAAAGCAGATATTACACCAAGCCTGTGGGCTAGTTGCTTTTGTACATTATCTACAATTCTCAATTCTCTCCTTTCAGTGGTATAATATTGTGTATAGCAATACACAACATCCCAAAAGGAAAGAAAGACTCTGTTGTCTGATACTGAGATAGAAGCAGTTAGAGAGGAGGGAAATAAGAACAAGAAGCCAAATTCTCTCATCTCTCCATAAATTCTTAAAATGTTCTCTCCCTCTTAAAAACAACAACACCACAATATTCAGGCCAGCAACGTAAGTTTGGAAGAACTGTAATTCAATCTTTTTTGGAAAGGTACCGTACCTGTGTCCTTCTCTTTCCTCTACCAGAACATCTCAATGGATCATGACAGCACATCTGTGCTGTAAATGGGTTCCAGGTATGGTAAGATTTTGACCTTCTCATTCCTTGAAGTAGCTGGCTATGGCCTGGTATAGGATGCCCACAGTTAGTTGCCTCTACAAATATCATAAATTTTTATGAATGCCATGACTTGCAAAAGGTTTAGAAGCACCACTATATCCAACTGTCTCCATCTTCCTGGGCCAGCGAAAACAAACTGACTCTGATCACGTGTTCTTCAAAATCATTTTCTAATGGCATAAGCTTCATTCTCTGTGTCCTCAGAGGCATTACTTCATAATTCTAAAGCTAAAAGTTAACCCTTCTGTCATCTGCTTTTATGAGGCAATGATTGTTGCTGACTGAATGGGAAAAGGCCCTGAATAAACTACCAGGACCAAGTACAGGTTAGATGGCATATCACAGTAATATCTTCCTATCTTTATGCAGTGTCTTCATCAAGAATCAATAATGGTTGAAAATTAACTGAAATATTTTCAAATTAGCTTCAGCAGAAAAAAGGGGGGTAGCCCTTCTAATCTATCATTCACGAATATAGGAATCAGGCAGAATAAATAAGGTTTATGGAAAAGAGACCTACCCAAGGACAAGAGGAATAACTGAGCCTTTGTGGGACTAGAACCAAGGTCACCCTCTCCATCTCTCTATACCACTTGCTCTTCTTTCTAGATTTCAGATTCATTCTTCCTTCACTCTTCTCTTCTCCACAAGATTATTTTCCTAATTAATTTACTCTTGCATACTTCAAAAAGACAATTTTACACCTCTTCTCTCCTGATATCTCTAACACCCCTTTCACACATATCATTCTCAACTAAAAACCTTCCTCACACTCACTGAAAAGAAGTAATCAGAAAAGCACTTATACATTCCCCCTACCATCATACCGACCAAATGACCTGTGTCTGTCCCTATACACTCTGACTTCATTCTTGTTACAATCAATGAATTGCTCCCTGTCTATGGTGAACCCCTTTACTGGTGAACTAGATCACTTCCTCTTACCTGAGCAAGAACATCAGTCCTGTAATTATCCCCTCTCTTGTGTCATTTTCCACTCTACAAGATCACTCCCGTAGTCATACATACATTCAAGTTATATTTTAAATTATCTTCATTTAAAAAAAAACTCCCTTCAACTATAATCCCCTTATAGCTTGTACTCTATTTCTCCATTCTTTTCTCAAAACTCACTGTGACATTTGTCTTTACTTACCTGTTTCTTATGCTCTCTTGAGCTTACCTCTACATCTTTTTGTCCCCACTAATCCAGTAAAACTGCCCTAATCAATCTTCTGAACTCTAGATACATATCCAAGTGTCTATTCAATGTACTGACTTACATGTCTAATAGGCATCCTATATTTAACATACCCAAAAGCAAACTCTTGATTTTGCTGCCACTTTAACCCCAAACTAACTTGCTTCTCCCCAAGTGTCATCATTTCTATAAATGACACTGCATTCACCTAAGTGGATTCATCTGGTAAATCTGCTCTTATCTAATACCCCACATCCAAACCAACAGCAAATCCTCTCAGCTCTACTTTCAAAATATATCTTGAATCTAACCATCATCCACCACTACTACCTTGCTCCTTGTCCAGTATAACACTTTAATTGGCTTCCCTGTCTCCACTTTTTGTCACCCAGAATGATCTTCTGACAACATATATCACTCTCCCTCTCAAAACTCTTTAAAAGGTTTAACAGTGACATTTGAAAAAGTTCTGTAGTCCCTACCTTGGATCTCCAATCCCAAAGGATGTGTCTCATAACTACATCTCCAGTCTCATCTCCTACCACCATCTACCTTGCTCACTATATTCCAGCCAAACTGGTCTCTTGCTTTTGAGCTTTCATGCTTGCTGTTTTCTTTGCTGGATCATTATTCTCCAAGCAATCCACATAATTTGCTCCTCACATCATTCAAGTCCCTTATCAAATGTCACCAGTTCAGAGAGTTAGTCCCTGACTACCCTGTTTAAGATAATACCTGTTTGCTATCTATCATTTTGCCCTGCTTTATTTTTCTTCTTAACACTAATTTCTTAACATTATGTATGCAATTATTTTAATAATCTATACATCCCAATAAATGTAAGCATAAGAGCATGCTTTATTGAGTGAAGGATTCCTCTCACCTAAGAGATAGTAAGTAGGTGGACGATCACTACTTACCCATTGAAAAATTCACACAAAATAGCCAACCTAATATCACTCAGTTCAAATACTGAACACAGTCTGTTTTCATGAAGTCTCCATGTCCCGATTCCATAATTCCAGGGCAAAGAAGTAATTGGCCAAATTTATCCTGGTCCCATCAGTTATACATCCCGTTAGCCATGGTGAAAGGGTGGCAGCCAATACAGGCTCCACTGTACACACAGTTAGGGCTATGGGAGCATAATTTAAGAAAAAGGGATATGAACAGGCAGGAAAATTAAATAACTTGTCTTCACTTTCATCTATTCAACAAATATTTATTAAGTACTGAAAGTGTGCCAAGAATTCTAGAAAGTAGGATAGAGCAGAAACTTGCAAACAAGAACCTTTTCTCTTATAAATCTTACATTTAGTGATGGGAGTTCCAAGTATATATGACTCTAACCTATGGTCCATCAATAAAAGAATCAGATAGAGAAAATAAAATTGTTATACTTCATGCTACAAATATTTAAATGTATTAATTATAATAGGAATATTTAGAAATTACCATACCACTCCTTCATGAAGTGAATACTGAATCATTTTCACACTGGCCTTGACCATAACTTCATAGATACATTCTTATTTATTGTTTCCTACATATTACTTATTTATAAATTATAAATATGAATATTTATTTCAAAAAGAATACAACTTTTTAAATATGTGGTATACATGCATTTGACTCTCATAACGACTACCACAATATAACCACTACTACATTTATTCACTGTTTGATCTTCAGCACGTTGCTCAGCCTCTCAACTTTATTTTCTTATCTATAAAATGAACAGGTTGGATTAGATGTTCAGAAAGCCTTTTTATGAGCTTTACAGATTTTCAATTTAATAAGAAAACTTATGGAGACAGACCACTCCATTCTATGAAATGTGCACACATCATCCACCATTCTCATTTTATGAGAAGACCTCACTGACTCAAAATGCTTTGAATGGTTAATACTGCACTGTTTAGAGGGCATAAAATTAGGGACAGCAAAGTGGATAACTACACTAAATAGTTCAATTATGACCAATTAAAATTTTGAGCATTCTAGAAATTCAAGGTGTCAAAATCCCTCTAAACTTGCAGACATAAACTGATGTACCATGGGTTAAATTCATCCCTCACATGTGATTTTGTGTTTTGTTTTGGTCAGCTCAGTTTGTTGACCTTGGATTTGAATGCTTTAGGACTTACACTCTCTAGTTCACTAAAGTCCATAACTCCCCATTATTCTACACTGGCCATTCACAAACTTGAGCATAAACCACAATCACCTGTAGAGCTTGTTAAAACACATATTGCTGGACTCATCCCAAGTTTTTGAACTACAAGGTCTTCAGTGGGGCCTTATAATTTGCATTATTTAAAAGTTCCCCTGTGATGCTGAAGCTACTGGTCCCAGGACTACATTTTGACAACTATTGCCCTACACTACTTCTGCACTTTATATTATTTGCCAAGCCTCTAAAGACATCTAAATTCATGAATCATTGTATCATATATGCCAAAAAAAATGTGATATAATCATAAGACATTTTTTAACCCTTAATGAGTAGACACCAAAAAGAACTGAACTGAGCTTATCAATCTCAACCTGGCCTCAGCTGTGATTAACACACATGGTGTTCTTCAAGATTGTCTGACCAGACAAAAAACTATCAGAAAGAGAAATTAAGAAAACAATCCCTTTTATACTTGCATAAAAAAGAATAAAATACCTAGGAATAACTCTAATTAAGGAGGTAAAAGACCTGTACCTGGTATGAGACACTGATGAAAGAAACTGAAGAAAACACAAACAGATGGAAAGATGCACTGTACTCATGGATTGGAAGAATTAATATTGTTAAAATGACCATACTACCCAAGGCAATCTACAGATTTAACGCTGTCCTTATCAAAACACCAGTGGCACTTTTCACAGAACTAAAACAAATAATTCTAAAATTTGTATGGAAATACAAAAGACCCCGAATAGCCAAAACAATCTTGAGAACAAAGAAAAGAGCTGGAGGCATCACACTCCCTGATTGCAAACTACACTACAACACTACAGTAATCAAAACAGTATGGTACTGGCACAAAAACAGACACACAGATCAACGGAACAGAATAGAGAGCCCAGAAATAAACCCGTACTTATATGGGCAATTAACTTATGACAAAGGAGGCGAGGATATACAATAGGGAAAAGAAAGTCTCTTCAGAAAATGGTCTTGGGAAAACTGAACAGCTACAGGCAAAAGAATAAAACTGGACTACTCTCTCACACTACATACAAAACTAAATTCAAAATGGATTAAAGGTTTAAATGTAAAACCTGAAACCATATAACTTCCAGAAGAAAACATAGCTAATATGCTCTTTGACATTGGTCTCAGCAATATTTTTTTGGATATGTCTCCTCAGGCAAGGAAAACAAAAGCAAAAATAAACAAATGGGACTACATCAAACTGAAAAGCTTCTGCACAGTGAAGGAAACTATCAATAAAATGAAAAAGCCACCTACTGAATGGAAGAATATAAACAATATATCCGATAAGGGGTTAATATCCAAAATATACAAAGAACTCACACAACTCAATATCAAACAAACAAAACAAACAACCCAAATAAAATATGGGGAAAGGATCAGAATAGACATTTTTCCAATGAAGACATACAGATGTCCAATAGGTACATGAAAAGATGCTCAACATCACTAATCATCAGGGAAATGCAAATCAAAACCACGATGGTATATCACCTCACACCTGTCAGAATGGCCATCATCAAAAAGACAACAAATAACAAGTGTTGACAAGGATGTGGAGAAAAGGTAACCCTTGTGTACTGTTGGCAAGAATGTAAACTGGTTTAGCCACTATGGAAAACAGAAGGTGGTTCCTCAAAAAAAAAAAAAAAATATATATATATATATATATATATAGAATTACCATATGATTCGGCAATTCCACTCCTGGGTATTAATCCAAAGAAAACAGAAACACTAATTCAAAAAGGTATGTGCACCCCATGTTCACAGCAACATTCTTTTAAATAGCCAATATATGGAAGCAACCTAAGTACCCATCAATAGATGAACGAATAAAGATGTGGTGTACACATACACACACACACACACAAACACACAAACACACACACATACACACACACCAGAATATTACTCAGCTGTAAAAAAGAATGAAATCTTGCTATTTGCAACAACATGGGTGGACCTAGAGGGTATTATGCTAAGTGAAATAGGTCAGACAGAGAAAGACAAATACTGTATGATTTCACTTATATGTGGAATCTATAAAACAAAAAATATAACAAAACAGAAACAGAGTCATAGATAGAGAGAACAGAGAGGTGGTTACTAGTGGGGATGGACCTGGCGGGGGAGAAAAGAAATAGGTGAGGGAAATTAAGAGATACAAACTTTCAGCTGCAAAACAAATGAGCACAAGGTATGAAATGTATAGTCTGGAGAATAGAGTCAATAATTATACCTTTGTATGGTGAGAGATCATAACTAAACTCATGTGGTAATCATTTTGAAATGTACAGAAACACTGAATCACTATGCTGTGTAACAGAAACTAACATGGTGTTGTAGGTCAATTATATTTCAGAAACAAACAAACATCAGATTAGTGGTTACCAGAGGTGGGGGGGTGAGGGCAGGGGGAACTGGATGAAGGCAGTCAAAAGGTACAAACTTCCAGTTATAAGTATTATAAGTACTAGGGATATAATGTACAACATGATTAATATAATTAATACTGCTGTATGTTATATATGAAAGTTGTTTTAAGAGTAAATCTTAAGAGTTCTCATCACAAGGAAAGAACACTTTTTTTCAATTTCTTTAATGTTGTATCTATTATATGAGGTGATAGATATTCACTAAACTTATTGTGGTAATCATTTCATGATATATGTAAATCAAATCATTATGCTGTATACCTTAAACTTCTACAGTAGTGTACATCAATTATATCTCAATAAAACTGGAAAAAATAGATAGATAAAAAAATTTTTTAAAAAAAAAGATTGTTTGACCAGGACTTTTATGTGACTGCCTTATTTTTTTTGTTTCTATTTTTTGTTGTTTGTTTGTTTTTCGCGGTACGTGGGCCTCTCACTGCTGTGGTCTCTCCCCTTGCTGAGCACAGGCTCCGGACGTGCAGGCTCAGCGGCCATGGCTCACAGGCCCAGCCACTCCGCAGCATGTAGGATCTTCCCGGACCGGGGCACGAACCCGCGTCCCCTGCATCGACAGGCGGACTCTCAACCACTGCACCACCAGGGAAGCCCATGTGACTGTCTTATTAAGACCACACAACTAAACCATACACCAAAAGTCTGGTGTGAGGATTCTCCCAAAAGGAAGAGATATTCTCATAGTCTTACAGAAATACTATATATTGGGGTACAAAAAATTGTGGTTATCACTTTTATCTTTAGACCTTGATAGTGAGTTCATCCTCACTAACGACGGCATAGGCAGTATCATAATCTTCCATGTTATTTCTCACTATAATTATATATATATATGTATAAAGCTAAATACAATATATATAATTGTACACATATATGTTTATCATTGTAGTGGACAGATGTTTATATATATATATATATAGTGTGTATATATATATATATACATATATATATATACACACATATATAATCATCTATCCACTAGAGTGATTCCCACAGTAGACATTATTTTTTCTTATTTCTTTCCCTTATCCTCCTTAACTTGCCCAAAGAATCTGTACTGATTCCTCTTTTCCCAAAATCTACCTGTTCTTCAAAACTCTGAAATGCACTACTTCCTGACTTGGACTCTTACCTGCAGTGGTGACACAGAGCTGCATTGCAGATATGACATGAGAGAATAACTGCTATCAAGATCTATTAGTCTGGATCGTAATATCATTTCACAAAAGAAAAGGTATTTGACAGATAAAGCAAACTATGTTGCCAGAGAATTAATTACTGTGGGCATAAGACCTGTAACTTTTTTGTTTATGCTCTCTGTACAAAACTTGTCTGTTTATTCAAAGAAAATGATGTGTGAAAATGTCGAAATAATATTAAGTGTCCAAATTTTAGGCTAATCATGATAATTATTGATAAATATCTAAATTCCATACAGGTTAAATGGATCTTTGCTTCAGAAGTTTAAGTCTTTTACAATGCATCATGTAATTGATTTATTGTTAAATCATTAGAAAGGATCAGCATCACATTCAGGGATTTAAATGTTTTAAGATTTTTACCTAAAGAAGCTAGCAAGTTGCGTTTTTAATCTTAGTTACTTAATAAATAATTTGGTTGATTTTGTTTGCTTTCTTTTGTTTTATCCATCACTTCCCTCAGTCTTACGGCATAGACTCAGGGACCTAGCCAAGAGCTGGTGCCCCATGTGTGAAATCTGTGAGATGTAAAGGGAAGGGAACATCTCCGTAGTTCCTGCCTTTAACTCTGAGAGCATGAAGTGGAAGTGACTTGTGAAGACACACGTTCCTCAAGGGAACTTTGCCCTTTCTGTTGCTTTTATCTAGAGCATATTCACCCTGCCCTGTTTCTTTCTGGTTAACATCTATACATTCTTTTTCTCTCAGTTCAGTCATCATAGCCCCTAATTAGGTCAACTTTCCAATTATATCCTTTCATAGCACCACTAAGCTCCCCTTATTGCACTTATCCCAGTTGTATATTACACGTTCATTATTAAATAATAATTTAATTTATTTAATTAATGCCTCCCTCACCACAGAGGGTGAGCTTCCTACAGGCAATAGTGTGTTTTTGCCCAGAAATAGTGTGTTTCTCTTCACCAACATATTCCTGATAGTAATAACATGACTGACATCTAACAGGTACAAACTCTATATACATATACCTATGTATGTGTGCATGTGTTAAATGGATGAATGTATGAAAATATCTTTCCTCTCTGTCTACCATTTGAATTGAAATTTCCAAAATTATAATCATTAATTATTATACAAATGAAATATGGACTTTGTCCATTTATTCCCAAATAAAATTAGAAATATTATCTAGAAGCCTTTTCCTAATAATATAGGTAACTTATCCTAAAGATATGGGTAGCTCATTAAATTTTAATTGAATGACAGGTAAAAGAGTACAGCAGTGCCCATCAAAGCATATTCAATTATGGCCTGAGCTGAGAGCTCAGGACAGCAAGCATGGGCAATGAAAGGAAAAGTTGACCATCTAATTTGGTAGAGAGAGCTCTGAAATAACTGAGAGGAAGAGTTTTGTTTAAGCCCCACTCTACTAGATGTTTGTTCTACTAGATTTTTATTCTTGTTGCTAGCAAGATGCTAAGTATTAAAGACTAATATAATAACTTAAAAAGGAAAATGAATGTGACAGGACTTTTGATCCCCATTATAAAATTCTTAGCAATATATAATATTTGATTAGAATCCTCTGCAATTTTTAACTCCATTTCAACAAACAACAGAATACCCTGGCCTTGAGAAGTTTTGTAAGGACTGCCGGCTCTCACCTTGTGGTCTGCATAAGAATGGACATTGTATTGAAGGAGGAAAACCATATGATGATCTCAATAGATGCAGAGAAAGCTTTTGACAAAATTCAACGCCCATTTATGATAAAAACCCTGCAGAAAGTAGGCATAGAGGGAACTTTCCTCAACTTAATAAAGGCCATATATGACAAACCCACAGCCAACATCATCCTCAACGGTAAAAAACTGCAACCATTTCCACTAAGATCAGGAACAAGACACGGTTGCCCACTCTCACCACTCTTATTCAACATAGTTTTGGAAGTTTTAGCCACAGCAATCTGAGAAGAAAAAGAAGTAAAAGGAATCCAAATCAGAAAAGAAGAAGTAAAGCTGTCACTGTTTACAAATGACGTGATACTATACATACAGAATCCTAAAGATGCTACCAGAAAACTACTAGAGCTAATCAATGAATTTGGTAAAGTAGCAGGATACACAATTAATGCACAGAAATCTCTGGCATTCTTATACACTAATGATGAAAATTCTGAAAGTGAATTTAAGAAAACATTTCCATTTACCACTGCAACAAAAAGAATAAAATATCTAGGAATAAACCTACCTAAGGAGACAAAAGACCTGTATGCAGAAAATTATAAGACATTGATGAAAGAAATTAAAGATGACACAAATAGATGGAGAGATATACCATGTCCTTGGATTGGAAGAATCAACATTGTGAAAATGACTCTACTACCCAAAGCAATCTACAGATTCAATGCAAACCCTATCAAACTACCACTAGCCTTTTTCACAGAACGAGAATAAAAAATTTCACAATTTGTATGGAAACACAAAAGATCCCGAATAGCCAAAGCAATCTTGAGAACGAAAAATGGAGCTGGAGGAATCAGGCTCCCTGACTTCAGACTATACTACAGAGCTACAGTAATCAAGACAGTATGGTACTGGCACAAAAACAGAAATACAGATCAATGGAACAGGATAGAAAGCCCAGAGATAAACCCACACACATATGGTCACCTTACCTTTGACAAAGGAGGCAACAATATACAGTGGAGAAAAGAGAGCCTCTTCAAAAAGTGGTGCTGGGAAAACTGAACAGCTACATGTAAAAGTATGAAATTAGAACACTCCCTAACACCATACACAAAAATAAACTCAAAATGGATTAAAGACCTAAATATAAGGCCAGACACTATTAAACTCTTAGAGGAAAACATAGGCAGAACACTCTATGACATACATAGCAAGATCCTTTTTGACCCACCTCCTAGAGAAATGGAAATAAAAACAAAAATAAGCAAATGGGACCTAATGAAACTTCAAAGCTTTTGCACAGCAAAGGAAACCATAAACAAGACCAAAAGACAACCTTCAGAATGGGAGGAAATATTTGCAAATGAAGCAACTGACAAAGGATTAATCGCCAAAATTTACAAGCAGCTCATGCAGCTCAATAACAAAAAAACAAACAACCCAATCCAAAAATGGGCAGAAGACCTAAATAGACATTTCTCCAAAGAAGATATAAAGACTGCCAACAAACACATTAAAGGATGCTCAATATCACTAATCATTAGAGAAAGGCAAATCAAAACCACAATGAGGTATCACCTCACACAGGTCAGAATGGCCATCATCAAAAAATCTAGAAACAATAAATGCTGGAGAGGTTGTGGAGAAAAGGGAACCCTCTTGCACTGTTGGTGGGAATGTAAATTGATACAGCCACTATAGAGAACAGTATGGAGGTTCCTTAAAAAACTAAAAATAGAACTACCATACAACCCAGCAATCCCACTACTGGGCATATACCCTGAGAAAACCATAATTCAAAAAGAGTCATGTACTAAAAGGTTCACTGTAGCTCTATTTACAATGCCAGGACATGGAAGCAACCTAAGTGTTCATCAACAGATGAATGGTAAAGAAGATGTGGCACATATATACAATGGAATATTACTCAGCCATAAAAAGAAATGAAAATGAGTTATTTGTAGTGAGGTGGATGGACCTAGAGTCTGTCATACAGAATGAAGTAAGTCAGAAAGAGAAAAACAAATACCGTATGCTAACACATATATATGAAATCTAAGAAAAAAATAATAAAGGTCATGAAGAACCTAGGGGTAAGTTGGGAATAAAGACACAGACCTACTAGAGCATGGACTTGAGGATATGGGGAGGGGGAAGGGTAAGCTGTGACAAAGTGAGAGAGTGGTATGGACATATATACACTACCAAACGTAAAATAGATAGATAGTGGGAAGCAGCCGCATAGCACAGGGAGATCAGCTAGGTGGTTTGTGACCACCTAGAGGGGTGGGATAGGGAGGGTGGGAGGGAGGGAGACGCAAGAGGGAAGAGATATGGGAACATATGTATATGTATAACTGATTCACTTTGTTTTAAAGCAGAAACGAACACACCATTGTAAAGCAATTATACTCCAATAAAGATGTTAAAAAAATAAAAATAAAAAAATAATAAAAATAAAAGTAAATAAAAAAAGAATGGACATTGTTTTATTTTGATCAGTTTTCTAATACTGCAAAAGTAAACACTTATTTAAATTTCATAGTATAAGGCCTTTGGTGGGTCAGATTAGTGAGCTATGTTCATTTACAATACAATTTTTAAAAGTCTATATTTTAAACTTTTTATTTTACTGTAAACCCTGTTTAAATACCCATTATTTTCCTTTTTAATGAGTTTCAGTGATGAGTTTTCAAAGATTTATAGAAAAATTAGACTGTATTCCTTGCTATATTTGGAATATAACATATTTTATTTTCTTCTTTTGTTTTAGTACTTGAAAATTCAAAACATTCTATGTGTTTAGCATAAGTTTACGTATGATTGCTTTGCTGTGGTAAGTTAACCTGGGATGATATGATACCAGAAATTAATAGTTACTTAAGAAAAGCAACAAATTATGATTTTGACCACAATGATAATAATGAACATTAGTTCAATTATACCTGGGTTTAATTTGCTTAAAAGTTTACTTCTGTTAATTCAACTTCCCTATTTTAAAAAAATCTTGCTCAAAAGAGTAATTTAAATCTGACAGATTTTCAAAGACATACAGGCTTGGCTCTCAAATCTATCTGAAAATATTTAAATATCAAGGCATCATCAATAGCTGCAGGTTCCATGGTGTTGCATAGCCAGTAGTTATCTTGGAACTTTAACTGTCTCCTGAAAAGTCAGTAATGCTGAGCAGCATCCTCAGCAGCAGTGCTCTCTCTTGCTGCCTCCAAGTCTCACATTGTGAGCTCCAGATTCCTCTCATAAACCACCAAAGCAGTGCTATGAGTGTGCACTCCCTGCAAGATCAGACTGGGGCTTGTTTCAAAGCCCGATACATCTGTAGATGAAACTACAATCATAACGATAAAATTATACAGCTTCCCTGGAGGCGTGGAAGACGCTGATGGATGTAATGCACTGTGAATGACTGGAATTGTTCTGGAAATTGTACCTGTGTGAATATTTTAATAGCATAAACATAGTAATTAAATAACTTCTCTTTCATTAAATTAATAAATATCAAATATTTCTATCCAGTTTTATAATTTTAAGTTTACGGACATACTTTTGTAAACATTCACATATCACCAACTGGATAAATGTATCCTAATAGGGCTTCCCTGGTGGCGCAGTGGTTGAGAGTCTGCCTGCTGATGCAGGGGACGCGGGTTCATGCCCCGGTCCAGGAGGATCCCACATGCCGCGGAGCGGCTGGGCCCGTGAGCCATGGCCGCTGGGCCTGCGCGTCTGGAGCCTGTGCTCCACAATGGGAGAGGCCACAGCAGTGAGAGGGCCGCGTACCGCAAAAAAACAAAACAAACAAACAAACAAAATGTATCCTAATAAGGTAATCCCCTAAAACCTCCAAACTCATCCAGTTTTAAAGCTAGTCTCAGCTTTAAGACTGGGAAGAAATCTGAGAGTAAGAAAATCGATTTTTCAGATATTGATGGGAGACGTGGGAGGTTGGCTAAGAAGCCCTCAGCAGCCTGATTAGAACTCCCTTTGTAGCCTTTCTTTCCTTACAATATCCTTGGTGCCCTCTGTGGAGAATTACCACCTTAATGTTACTACTTAAATAAATGCTATGTGTTAATGCTACTACTTAAGTGTATTGTATAAATAATTAGTGACACTGTAATTCAAATAATTAGTAGTAACATATATATATATTCTAAAATAATACAATCCTCCATAAAAATCATCCCTACATAATCACAAACAAGAAGAAAAAATTTCTTATTCATTAATAAGAGCAAATATAAAATATCAGTCAAAACTTAAAAAAAATAAAATGTACAAGTTTTCTTCTGATTGCAAAATTAAACATTAAAAATATTTTAAAATATAAAAACACAAAGAAGGAAATAAATATCCTTAATAATCTCACCCTCAATGATAAACGCTGAGAGAATTTTTGTGTATAGCTTTCCAGGATTCTTCATATATATACATATATGTTTGAATTTTTACAAAAACACAATTGTTCTGTTATATTCATAACAGAATGTTATGATTATTTCTCCCATGCCATTAAGTATTCTAAGTTTTAATGGCTGTCCACTGCATTTGTGTAGCAATATTCATATAACCGATTCCATGTTGCTTTATATTTAACCTATTTCCCCCAATTTTACTATTGTTCACAATTCTGTAATAAATGTCCTTATTTGTACATATTTAGAAACATCTTCAAGTATTTTGGCAGAGTAAATTATTACAAGTAGAATGTTAGGTCAAAAGACACAGGTATTTTTAAGCTTTAAACATATATCACCAAACCAAATTCTAACATGTTATATTAAAATCACCAGCAGTGTAGGAAATGGTACTAAAGTTGAGCTCCCCAAACCCTTAAAGGATAGTTAGGAATTCTTTTTTGAAAATCACCGGAAATATATATCTCCACCCATTCTTAGCAACACTGACTACAAACATTTTTATATTTGTCAATTTTATCAATGAAAATTTTTAATCTCATTTCATATTACACTTCTTTATTTGTGAGCTTGAGCATTTTTCACATATAAAGATAATTTAAATATCTTCTTTGTTATCATTTTTTCGACTGTTATTTCTTGTTTTCTAAGAAGTGAAGCCCACTGGGTCTCTGCTCAATAAGAATGGGAGGGAAATTCCACATACAACTCTCCCTGTACTAAAATAAGATGGGAAGAGTCTATGAGTGAACCACTCTAAGCCAATGATGAATGGGACCTGGTCACACAAAAGCAGAGTACCATCCAGCATCATTTTGTACCAGCCTCCTACATCTTCCCTGTTGTCTTCAGAGAGAGTTCCTAACTCTTCACTGAGGTTTTGTGGAGCCCAACTTTTGTATCATCTGCCTAGTGCCTCTCTAGCTGACTCATCCTAGACTACCACATGAGTCCTGCAAAGAACTACATTTTCTGGTTCTCGCCCTCCAAATGTGAGCTCATTTCCCTGGATTTAGTCTCCAGCTTACCCGATTTACAGTAGCCATCTAATCCCTCCATCAATACCCTGTACACCTGATCAGAATTACATGTCAGGTCATTCTTCCCTTTCCTAGCTTACCTCCCCAACACTGTCCTATTGTCACCTAAAAATGACTGGAGTGAGATAAACATTTTTCCATTAGACATATAGTCCTCTCCAAGACATCTAATAATCTGAGCGACAATTCTAGAAAGATGAGATAACCAATAATAAGACTACTTAAGGCCATGTTAAAATGAAGAAATCGGGGATATTTATCTTGAAATGTTAACTGGAATCAGTGTGCGTAAAAGACACTGAAAGACATAGGAACTAAAGACAAGAAAACCTGTTAGAAGGTTGTTTCTCATTCTAAAAGAAAGATAATGAGTCAGGACCAAAACAGTGGCAGGGACCATGGAGAAGAGGGAAAAGGAAAGGGATTTCACATGTAGATTAACAAACATACTGAGAAATTGGCACAGAGGGAGGAGGTAGAGGTAGGAGTGATGGAACCAAAGGAAGAGAGAAACCAAGGATGATTCTGAGGTTTCTAAGGGACCTAGGTTAACATTTATCCTGTCAATTTATATACTTCATATGCATCCAAGCCAATTATTTTTACTCTGTGTAAAGGTTATTTCATGTACTAGAAAACCTTTCAAAAAATGTCTCAGTGACTCAGGTGATATTAGACATCAGAACATCTAATAAAACTTGGAAAATACTGAGAACATGTTACAATTTTGAGGACACCAATCATTTCAATCTTCTAATTAGAAACATGGCCTAGAGTGTCTTGTTTTAAATGGATCCCATTTATTACTATATCCTTTAAATGAATCCTGTTTTAGTCCTGACATTTTAGCAAGAAGCTGAATGGAAAGTTAGTTAATTGGTTCATTCTGCTATGGGAGCATAGATACCAATTAGAATATAGGCTCTGAAAGTTTAAGGCTGGCTACACTGCAGGTGGAAAAGGGACCTCCAAGGTATTTTCTAGCTTACCTCTTATAATAATCACATATAAAATAGCTATGTCTCAAAACCATAGTTTCTGGCATGCATTAATTTATTTGTATTTCTTCTGTATTAAATTGTCAATTTGTATTAAGTAAATCTTAACTGTATTAAGTAAAAGTTACCTAATTGGTCAGTATTCCTTCCTTTGTTTCCCTCCTTCCATCCCTCCCTCCTTCCCTCCCTCCCTCTTTCTTTCTTTCCTTTCTTCCTTCCTTCCTTCCTTTTGGCTGACACATACAAGAGTCAATAAATAATACTGGTGGAAGAGCGTAGAAAGGCAATACTGCATAGCAGATTCTGTATTCCAACCATCCTGGATTCAAACCCGAGCTGTGCTGCTTATCAGCATCCTGACCATGAATAAATTACTCATTTCTCTCAGATTCATTATTTTCTAAAATAGAGACAATGATAATATTATAATAACATCTGCTTTGAAGGGTAGTTGTAAAATTTAAATAAGAAAATGAACATAAAATGCCAATATGCCTAGCATGTAGTATACAGTCCATAATGATTAGCTATTATAATTATAAATCGTAATTTGCACTGACATTAACTATGAAGGTAAAACTCACGAGAACTTGAAAATAAAAAATGCAAAATTGTCAAAAAGATATTAGCATCGTTTTGAAGAAGTCTCTTTTTTCTTAGCCACCTCATCTTTACTGTTGATTAATTGTAAAAAGGCCCCAATTTGCCACCTTTTCCTACATCCACAGCCTTTATCCCATGACTTTGCAGCTCCTTCCTTCTGAAGGTATAGAGTTTGGCCACGAGAGTAAAGCAGAAGTGACAGAGTGCCAGTTCCAAGACTGGGCCTCAATACTTTGCATACTTCCTCATGCTGTTTCTTGGAAAGGAACCAGTCCCGGCTGGTGCACTGTAGGATGAGAAATCATGTGGATCAGAGAGCAGATGGCCAGCTGAGTTAATTAGATGAGCCAGTCCCCAGCTGATCTGCAGCTGACCATTGATGGGGTTCAGGGTAGGCTGCCCCAAGATGTGCCATTCTGGCATTCAGATTATATGGGGCTGAAAACAAGCAAGGCCCAAAAGACTCAGGAAGAACCCCTGAACTTCCCCTAACTAAAAGAATGGAAGATGGAAGGCCTGTTCCAAGGAGTTATTACCACAGATAACTGTGGTAAAGTATGAAATAGGTGTGGTAGACAGGGAGGAACCTAGCAAGGCCCCTTTGATCAAAGTCTTCTCTGGGTCCCATTGTCTGTAGATGACCCAGCAAACATTTGTTTACTAAACATTAACTTTTTTCAACTTCCTGTGAATTTCCTTACTTCCCTTTGAAGTCTCAGGCCCCTAACTCCTTTTCCTTAGTCCAAAATGACATATATACCTCATCTTTCCTTACTGTCTTGGGAATCCTTCATGTTTATGTGAATTCCCCATAGGTACCTAATAAATTTTTATTTTCTCGTTAATCTGCCTTATGTTATTTTAATTATTTGACCAGCCAAAAGAACTACAAGGTGAAGGCGTGGGAATGGGGGAAATATTCCCTTCTCCCACACCACAGACATAGTAGAGAGTGGCCCAGCCAGGCCCAGATGAGCAGAAACACCAAACCATGAACTTATAGGCGAAAATAAATGTTTGTGTTGTGTATCACTGAGGATTTTGTTTGTTATAAGGCATTTTTGTGGCAATAGATTATTGGTCATTCTCTGTGTATATAAGAAACTGAACACACCTTTGATGAAACAAGTGGGGAAAAATGTCTGCTTTGTGAATAAAGACTTAAAAATCATCATAGGAAAAGGAAAAGGCAAAACATCGTAATTTAGTTACCATTTGAGCACTTACTGCCAGATAATGTGCTAAATAATATATGTACATATAAATATATTATATCCATATAACATACATAATTTCACTTAATTCTTATGAGAACCTTTTGAAGAAACCGATCAGAAGAAACCAAAGCTGAAGGAGTTTACGTAACTTAGCCAAGCTCTCACTGTGGTTTCTGCTCAGGTTTGTCTGACTCCAAAAATGTACTTCAGTTCTTCTGTGATACTCTCTTCCAGTAGTATAGATTCGTTCGTAACTCACAAGGCCTCTGCATTTGTTGACTGGTACCGGTCCGTGGCCTGTTAGGAACCAGGCCGCATAGCAGAAGGTGAGTGGTGGGCGAGCGAGCCATCACTCACATTACCACCTGAGCCCCACCTCCTGTCAGCATTATGGTGAGTTGTATAATTATTTCATTATATATTACAATGTAATAATAACAGAAATAAAGCGCACAATAAATGTAATGCACTTGAATCATCCCCAAACCACACCCCCGCCCCCTGGTCCATGGAAAAACTGTCTTCCATGAAAACTGGTCCCTGGTGCCAAAAGGGCTGGGGACCACTGGACTAGGGCTTGATTAATACAGTTTTATCAATGACTTATAGATGCAATTTCCAAGGTGATCGTGAATTATTACCCTAAACTTTTTGGCTCTATTTACTGGAACTGAAGGACCAAAATCAATAATCCAGACAAGTGCAAATAAGGAAAAACACTTTCTAGTAAATACATCCTTTTTTTATAGTTAGCAAAGTAATAAATTCTAAAGAATTTCAAAGCACATATACAATCTGAGAAAAACTGAGAACTAATCTAATCAGTAGATTTATAGGGACTGGGACAAACCAAGTGAAGGAATACTTAATTGTTCTGCCTTCAGAGCCTTCAGAGAGCAGCTTCTCTTTTCTAAAGGCCTGAATATAAATACATAAGATAATTTTCTGGAAATCATTAGAAGAGAAGCAGACAATGTAAACAGTTGAAAAAAGAGAATACACTCCCCTTTGGAAGAGATGATCTTGCAATTTTATAACATGGGAATATTACTGTATAGTGATTCTGAAAGAATTTGGGTATCCAACTTAAAGAAAAATTGTCATCAGCTTTACTGAATGAAATGTCCTCGCACTGTTTACTCATCAAAGGAAAGGAAAACTCTGTTTTATGTTCTAGAAGCTGCCAGTCATGCAGCACTGAACATGAGCCATCATATGAGTCACTTTACTTTCAGCTATAATCTCTTTTCACAGTGACAGATGAATCACAGAAATCAATCTCAACTCTGATTCCAAAAAACCTTCTGTGGGGATTTTTATTTGAAAAGAGTAAAGATGGGCAACCTAAAATTTCACATTAGGAGGCAGACAAAATGAGTGTGAGCCTAAGCTGGTGCAGGTGGGCATGGAAAAGGTTTCAGAGCTCTGTTTGGCATGTTGGAGAGAGTTCAGGCTCTGGGATAGAACAGAGGAGTCCACATCCTGTCCCATGGCCTACTGGCTGATTGAGTAGCTAAATTAGTCAACCTCTGCCAGACTTAGTTTCCTCATTCAACAAAAAGCGAAGACAGTAACATCTACATAGCAAGACTGTGATGAGTGCTGAAGAGCATATTTAGGCTTTTTTCCCCACATTCTACTAAAAGCACTGATCAGGAATCAAATAAGCACTAATCAATCCCACCATCATTTTACACTATATTACTTAGTGCTATAAATTTTTTTTTGCCATTTTCTGCATGAATGTTTATTCCTTCTCCCTAATTAAATGGCTATTTCCAAAAAGCATTGCTTTCTGTTTCTTTAATGTACCGTTCAGTTCTGAATACTTTGAAGACCCTATCTCTGCCCACAGAAGGAACTCAATAAGTGTGGTGTCTAATTATCAAGCTACATGTTACAAAGAAAACAGTGAGATGTTGCTGATCATGTTTTTATACGGATTCAGAAGGCACTACAGGAATCATACCAAAAACAAAACAAAACAAAACATGTACCAATGCTATTTCTGCTCATTAGTAAAGTTTTATATTATCTCCGTGGTTCTTTCTCCTGAACCAGTGCTTTATGGATGGTCCCAAGGCACACAATTTGTTTCCCAGTCATTAGTAAGAATTAGTGAGGTAATACTGAGTACCTCAATGGAACTTTTGCTGAATACTCTTGTCTGTCTACTTATTAGACAAAATTACTGTCAGGTTAAGAAACCTCTTACTGGTTGCTGAGATCCCGTTGCTACTCATTAGAAAATTCTGGAGCCAGGAGCAATACAAAAGGAAGGTGTTTATTAAAGTTCACTTTTTATGCTGAACAAAAGTTCCATTATTAGTACACATGAGGCATTTCAGTTTATACTAAATTAGATGCCTTTTAAAAAAACACCCATATTTAATGGCATTAAATGAAAGCAGTGGTTGAAGGGATCCTTGCTCTGTTATAAAACCTCTGATGAATGATTTTGTCTTGCTATAAATAAAATGGAATGTAAACATGCCCCCAACTTTGGCTTTGGTTTCTTTTATTCCATTTTTTCAGTCTCAGCACAGTAGTGTGTGTGTGTGTGTGTGTGTGTGTGTGTGTGTGTGTTGTGAGCACACAACTTTCAAATGATTCCAGATACATTACATATTTTTAGTTTAAAAATCCACTAATTAGCAGCCTTTTTATACCTAAGATGTTCTTATAACGTGAAAAGAAGAGTGAAAACATGAGGAAAACAGTTATACTGAGTAAAACATTTTTAAGCCCTACCCCTCCAGATGCACAGCAAACTTTTCATTTTAATATACAGGCATTAAAGATAAGACAAGCATATCATTAGAGAGTTATTTGCCAAGCCCTAGGAATTGTTTTTATTTTAATACTTTGACAATATTTATCTGCATTTCTTAAAATACAGAGATCTCAGTTTATTAATATAGTGCCATCTTCTGGTAAGTATTATGAAAGGCAGTTGGTTTCACGCCAAAATAGTAATATTGAAATCATTTAAAGAATTTAATGAAAAATTGATCCATTGTAACAAATGTCTAGAATTGGATTCTATAGGGCTTTCTTAACATTTTAGTGTTACATTAATTTGCTACTAGTTAACCTTGACTTTTAACCTTTTCCAAGATGTTTAAAGTTATTGCCAAATTGCTACAACATGGCATAAATTCAATTAATCCAAACTGTAAGATGAAGTTACATATGTATATTTTTATATATAATATATAACTTTATAAATTTATTTTATATGTAATATAAGATACATGCCTATATAAAAAACAAAATTTTCTTGGATAATCATAAAAAATAGAGTATATTCTACTATACAATGGAATATAATAATATATATACACACATACATACATTCACACACGCATGCATGCATGCACACGTGCACACACACACATATATATAAGTCTACATATATAAGACCCAAAACATAGGAACTGGCCAGCATTAATAGAAAAGCAACACATGAAAAATGGACTGCTTTTCTAAATATCTCACCAAAAATTAAAATGCAAACATAAAACTGAACAAAATTTCTTAGCATGTATGAAAGAAAAAGGGCCAATAACTCTAAAATATAATCGTAATTATCATCAATGACAAATGCTAACCTCCTTAATATGTTAATAATTCTAATGAACCAATTAAAAGAAGGCAGTGACCACATAGAAAAATGAGATTAATAAAATTTTATAAGTGAGGAAATAAAAACTTAACAAAGAATAAGTTTAATAAATAAACCAAAAAATAGTTTTATCCTCATATACAATGAACTGTAAGCTAAAAAATAAAACATCAGTTTTTAACTACAATTTGAGGAAAAAACTGTAAATTCATTACTTTAGGAGTATAAATGTGTACCATATTTCTGAAGTTATTTGGCAATATCCACCAAAAGTTCATTTTAATGTATATATCCTCAGATAATAACCAAATGTGTGAGAAATATGCAAAAAGGAAAATTTTTAAATTTTAGTTTTGGGAATTCCCTGGTGGTCTAGTCCTTAGGACTCTGCCCTTCCACCGCAGGGGGCATGGGCTTGATCCCTGGTCAGGGAACTAAGGTCCCACATGCTGCGTGGAATGGCCAAAACAAAAACAAAAAAAATTTTAGTTTTGTTTGGCTTGTTTGTGTTATACATAGGGAATATTTGGAAACAATCTAGATATCTTAAGATAGAGGATTATTTACATTCACTGCAGTGGCTTTACATGATAGAAAGATACTATTGACAGAATGATGTTCACAATATATTATTTGAAAAAAGAAAATAAAATGAACACATAATATGTACATTATGATCCATGAAAAATGATCAGTGGAGTATATCAGTTACTCACAGGTCATCTCTGGGCACTGAAATTACAGATAAATTTATCTTTATACTAATCTCTATTTTCTATATTCTAAATAGTAACTTATTTAGAACAAAAGAACTTTTTAAAATGACAACTGTCATAATTCTTTAATTTTCAAGCACATAGAAAATGACATAAATCGGTAAATAATTATTAAGAGCCTGTATTCTGTGGAGTTACGCAAAGTATAACGTACACACAGTACAACAGGAATTAAGATTACAAATCAATAACATAGCAGGGTAGAAAAGTGCTATCTGAGTGAATATATCAGTCATGACGTTTTGGCTTTCAGACTTTAAGAAACTGAAACCTTGTTGAATGTGCTTAAGTAAAAACAAACAACAACAACAAACCGTGGGGTAGGGTGGGAGGCAAATTATTTGCTTACACAACTGGGATGAGCAAAAGTCAGGCTGACCTTAAAGATGACTGAAAAGAAGGACTTCAAAGCAGATAGATCTGGCCTCTGCTTCTGTTCATGTGCCATCCTCATTATTTCAGGTCAGCTTCTCCATACGGTGGTAGCAGGGAATGGCCCTAAGCAGCTTAGGGCTCATACCCATGTAATTCCATTTAGAGGACTGTAGTTAAAAAAACTTCTGACTGGTTGAGCTTGTGTTATATCCATACCCTATAGCCCAGGGTGTAGGTGAACATGATTGACACTCCCCATTGCTAAAAAATAATACTTGACACTTGTTAAAATGGTAAGGAAGATTTCATTCAGGACTATTGTGACAGATATCGAGAATATCATAATAGAGAAGAGAGATCAGCCTCAACTCTGAATACAGAAAAGACAACTGGAGATTTATAGTCAATAATCAGAGTGAGGGGTCACTGGATGAAAATTACGAAGAGGAGACATCAAGGGTAGGGGAATTCTTGCTAAACCCACTTAACAGGATTCTTGCTGAAGGCAGACCATGGTGATCAGATATCAAGGGTGCAAGGATTCTTAATAAGGAGACTTAACAGGGTATTCTTGCTACAACTGAACTACGCAGGTTCCAGACAGGGCTCAAGGACAAGGCCAAAGAGTGGGCTCTGAAGACCTTGACTAAAGTTTGGTCAAGGAGAGAGTCTTTGTTACCACTAAAATCTAATTTTTGAAGGAGGAAGCAGGGTATGGGAACAGAGTTCTATTCAAAACAAAGAATAAGAATTTAAATATCATGGTGCAACTCACTGGATGCTTGTAAGAAATTACTTGTGGGAAAGAATGCTTCCAGCTTAAGGACAGTTAAAGAAAAGATGAGTGTAAATTTGATACTGACAATTAATTAGCATTTTATAGGCAGAGATGAGAACAGGAAGGAAGCTACTGCTAAGTTGTGAACAAAGACAAGAAAGTAGGAAAGGAGAGATGAACCTGTATAAGTTCAACAGTTTGGCTGGAGTGTAGGATTCATGTAGAGAATTAATGGAAGATCGCCTATAAAAGTCTATTAAACCTAGATTGTGGAGTATCTTGAAATTCCAGGAAAAGAGTCTCAAGTCAATCTGACTTCTCATATCAGAGTACTTCTACCTCCAAGAAAATGTGGTAGAGCCAGGCATGCTTGGAGCCATAGGACTAATATAGCAAATCTTCCTGGACAACAAAATTACCTCAAGATTTGAAATGAAATATTACACAATTTAATCAGGAAGTATTTTTAATTACATTAAAACAAATACTGATAGTAATGTGGTTAAGAATGAAAAATTAATTTGCATTTTAAAGCTACAAGATAAGATTTGAGGAGGACTGATAAATTCTTTGCCCCCAGGATCTTCCAGTCCCCTCCCATCTTCCATTTGGGTGGAAATTCTTGAGAACTCTGCTGCAATTCAAGGATGTGTGAGCATGAAAGTGGAATAAAAAAAAAATGGTATTATATAAAGATTAATATAGTAGCAATATATAGAATGAGTAAAGGGGGGTAAGAATAAAGAAATGGAAGCTAGTGAGAAAAATATTTTTATAAATCAGGCATAAGGTACAAGAATATATATCTGAGTGTTGGCAATGGGAATGGAAAAAAAGGGATGATTCAAGAAACACTGTAAAGGAATAATAGATATGTACCATGTTTTTAAATAAAATTCTAATCACTTTAATAAAAATAATTTTAATACCATGTTGTTAAATCAAACTGACACTAGGTCATGCCATCATGAACAATGCCCGTTTAAGTCCACTGGGTTACTTGGCCCAATGCACCTTTTTCTCACCTCTTTTTGCTTATTTGCCACAATACAGGAGAGAATAGGGCAGACGGTTACGAAGATAACACCCACGAACTGTCACAGACATTGGTCTCATCCCACTGCAAGTCTTACATGGCAAGAGAAGCCACATTTAACTAATGAGCAATTTTTCATTCCCTCCAGTTTCAACAAGATTTCACTTTCCCTTTGGGATGCTAAAAAAAAAAAAGAAGCTGATTATAAGAGGTGATCAAAAATCTGAACTCTTGGGTAGAGTTCTGGTGCCGTGCCTGAAGAAAGACAATATAAAGTTTAAAGAAGGGACAAGAAAAGGTAGCTAAAATCAAGAATATGTGGAAATTTTCATATGAGGAAGTGGGATTCATGAATCAAAAAAGTAAATTTGAAAGGGAACACAACTGAATTCTATAAAAGAATGAGAACAATAGAGATAATAGATTCTGGAACAAAATAGCACCTCCTATGTACTAAGAAATTGTATTTGCTATAATCCATTCTATTTTGAGAATAAAACTGGTTATTATTATTCTGACATTTCAAATCAAGAAACTCAGGCTCAAAGAATTTGAGGATTATCCCATAATGAGTGAATGAAATAGTGCCAGGTGATATAAAAGAAAGTTATCACTCTATACCCTAGTGGATGAAGACAAGAAATATTAGAGGCTAAAAATAAAATTAAATGTAAGTAAATAAAAATTCAAGGAGAACTCAGATTCGTGAATGACAGCTGTGCCATGAATAGTACGTATACGTTATGTAGGTTTTTGGAGTAGAAGGCTAACCTTCTGAGATTGTGGCACAGAAAATAATTGCGAACGCTTTATAACACCACTGTCTCGGCTCTCTCAGAAACAGAATTCTGAATGTGCTATAGCCTCAAAGTTGTTAATGTGTGACAGATATTTATCAAGTATCAAGCTTAGGATATCTTAATTCTATCAACATTCCTAATAAGTCATTACTATGAATAATCAAACACCTGTGTTCTCAAAGATTGTTTTTCTTTTATACCTACTTGCTTTTCTTTGTCCTAGAGACCTAGAACTATACTGTAATGCTATCCCACAGGATCCATGCCGTGAGACTCTATTATAAATGAAGCCTTGGCACAATGAGATCCTTTTGGTACTTCCAGTAATAAATCTCCTTGGATAGGGTCAAAAACACATCCACTTTATACTGAATTCTGCATTCTCCACAGTAGTGCTGTGAGGCTCTGGCCTTACATCATAAGTGTGAAGGTAAACCCTCAAAAAAATGTTGATTTGGATGGAAAACCTAAGAATTATCTTTAATATGACGATGTAATGCTATGCAGAGTTCTGAGTAGCTATTGTACAACAGCATTCTACTGTCTCATGAGATCTATGTACCAAATAATAGCTGCCAACCAAGTTGAATCCAAAGCCAATTTCTAATTCATGACTTCACAGGGAGCTGTGACATATGCTCATTTAAAAATCTGCTACATAACAGCAAGTTCTGTACCACTCTTCTGTAATGTCAGTACAATACTGCCAAGCACGAGAGTGAAGCATGAGTGTCGACACTTAATTATGAATATTAAATTCAGTCTCCCATTTCAGATCTATATCAGATGTCACCACCTTCAAGAATTCATAAATGAGCAACTATCTTCCTCTAGTCAATGTAATATGAACTATAGGATGAGAAATATGTTAAACCACTCTTCTCTGGTTACACACCTGTAAAAAATTCTTTTGCATCCCAGAAGCTCTGGATCACAGAAATGTCTCAAATACTTCATCCATCACCATAATGTAGGTACCTCTAGGGTGTGATTTCAATAGTCAAAGGTGAAATGGAGCATAAGAGATCATCACTTCCTACTAACTGATGATTTAAATTGTTATGCCTGGTAAGCTTGAGCATTTTTCAAAATGAGAATTGCGGTGGCCAATTTTTAGGAGCAGCACAGTCTAAATTACAGCTATATATCTATATATGCGTGACTCTGCAAAATGGAAAAATATGAAAGGGTATGCTGGTGTTAACAGGGATATTTAAGGTCATCTTTTTGTTATTACCCTTGTTTATTTGCAGAAACAAAAAAAAATAAGGCTTTATATTCAGCCTTCTTTGACCAATTAAATTGTGTGCTGAAAGGTTAAAAGTTATATCAAAAGTTAAAGTTTTGCAATCAATTGTGTCTTAAACTCTAACCTTAGAGCTCAGCTGCTGTAAACATTTTACTTCTTCTCTAGAGACTTAGTGTTCATGGCATTCATGCTGTGAAATCATATTATAGCTGAGGCATTTGTACAACTTTCTGTAATAAATAGCTTCAGACAATGGCCCCTGATCTAGAGCAGATTTCCTAACAGAGAATTCTATAGTGGTTTATGGTATAGTGAGGGCCAAGATAATCAAACAAACGTGCTCCTCTTTCAAGAGAAAGTTAAACATTTTAGTCCCTAAATCAAATGTCATCTGCTTTTACCAGTCACGATTACATTTAATAACCAGTAGGCTATGAAACATTTTAAGAAATGTATGTTATCATACAGTGATGACGTATATTGCCAATTCATTACTCCTCTTTTATTGCCATTTTATCATTCCTGACTAATTGCATGTTCTGACAGTTTCTATGAAATTTGTGATACTGAATGATAATTACTGACTATTCATCCAGCAGTGGTGGGAAACACAGCCAGGGGAAAATGTGTCCCAGATGATATAGCAGCAAATGCTATTTAGGCTTTAAAATTTCATGTTAATTTGGGTTTCAGCAGTAATTAGGGAATTTATGCCTTAAAAATTTTTACTTTCATTGACATCCTTAATACTTTTCAGTGGTTAATTTTTTTTAAGTTCCTTATTGATCATTTAAACAGAGTTAGCTTATCAGTATAATAAATTTATAAGCTTTGGTTTTTTAAGGAAAATTTTCTACCAATAAAGAATGGCTTGGGATTTGTTTTATCATAAAAGTTTTATTAGCAGTTAGTTCCTTCTTCAAAAAAATTCAATCTTATTTCCTAGATTAATTTTCCATTTGAGTGTGATATATATATATATAAAGGGAGAGTCTTCATGTAGACAAACATCAAAACCAAACTGTAACCTGCAAATGCCATACCAGCAACTTGTCCATCGTTAGTGACGTATCTCAACAGAGTTGCAATTCAATCACAAGCGACCACTTCAGTGGTTACACTTGAAATCCCAACGAAGTCTGGTTTTACCTATGGCTGCTCAGTGAAACTGCAAATACAATCCACTAAGCTTTTACATGCATTCTAGCGCTTTAACTCAGTCATGCAAAGAACCCAAAGGCACCTGACCTGCAAAGCTGCCTGAAAATATGGAACTGTCTTTCTGAATAGTTTTTCTCTGAAATTACTCAAGTATGGCTTTGGTTTTATTATAGATTTCACTTGGAGGCAGTGAAGAAAATAACATGCTTCACAGGCTGTCCTTGCTAATCTAGCACACCTAGTCTGAGACTAAGGATAGAGTGGACACTTAGGAAATACTTGTTAAATAAAAGAGCATTTGCATAGTAAAATCGAGTTTCAGTGATAGAGAAGTATCTGTATAACTCAAAACTCTGCAATGTCTACATAAATAGATATTTTCTTACCTTAGACCATCACAAAATTAAACAAGATGGAAAACTGATGGCATAAAATAATTGATGTGCTCATAACTGGTTGATCTATTTAGCAAATAAATAATAAGAATCTGTGATGTGTTAGGTACTAGGGATACTAAAGAAGCAAAACTAGCCCCTGATATCAATGGTTGCCCAGGTTTATAAGAATACTAACATTCTAAATGTTACCTAGAAGACAATTTCACTTAATATGTCATAATAACATTTCAATTTCTGCTGTTAGACAGTTGGAGAATATGAATCTAGAGAGTGGCCTGTGTTACCTTTAGTATACCAGAAAGACATAAATAATAAGCAATAAGATTTAAATGGGGCAAGAAAAAAGAAATGCAGGCAAACCACTCTATTTTGTTATAAATATAGCTATTCATGCTCAGGCATATTAAATGCAGAGTGAAAATGATAGACAATGTCAGACTCTAGTATAAACAGCTAGGAATGGGAATTAGAGCATGAAAGGTCTCTGAGCCTCAGTTTCCTCATCTGTAAAGTGTAAGTGGTGTTTCTATATGATTTCTCAATACATTCTCAGATATGCATGTATTGAAAACTGTTAAGGACAGGGTAAAGTGATTTCATACCCCGAAATATCGAGCAACAGAGATACCGTGAAGAGAAGGAAAAAAGAAAAACCAAATTCTGAAAACCGGACAATAAAATCTCTCATTGATTTACTGCCACACATGTCCCATCATAAGTAAGACTGTATTTGTTTTACAAACTATATGTTTGACACTTTTACTATGTAGGATGAAATTATTTCATATGTCATCTCCTTCCCAAGAATCATAAACTTGGTTTTGATTTTTCTGTTTATCTGAATATGAGCTAGAAAATCACCCCACTAATCACAGCCAGAGTCTTTCTCAACATTTAGATGGTGGAGAAATATCACCAAATCAGCACATACTATGCACAAAACTGCCTACAGAGAAATTTCCTGCAGTCTTGTAAATGTGGAACAATCATTTGAGCAGTAGTCCCCAAATGGAGAGGGAAATGAACAGTTATTTCTGAACCAACAGGAATTTTTTTCTTTTTAAAGCGTCCTTTCACTCAGAATACCTCTATAATCAGAAAGGGGTTGTGGGTGGAGCATTTGTAATTTGGAAGAACACATCATCATGTGCGAATCTTCCCTCTTCTGCTCACCCACAGAAGGATCAACACAAGCACCCAGGAATTTTTGAAAAAATTCTCACTGGCAGGAGAACGGAAAGCCACAGGTTAAATCAATGCGGGGTGGTGTTGGAGGAGTTTTCTGAAGCATGAGTACTTTTCCCAGATTCCATTTAGCCCCACCCTGATAGGATTCATAGTCTCAAAACAGAAGTGGAAATAAGGTGTGTGTAAGTTCAAAGACTGCAATCACCTAGTACATTCCAATCTCCCTATCTGTATCCCTCCCCCTCCCCAGGTAAAACTAAGTAAGAATTTTCAGGAAAGGACTGGAGTCCATATTTTGAGAAAACTACAGATTCACTTTTATTTACCAATGTTTTAATCTCATTTTTCATCTACATGAAAAATTGGCATCTCTTAGGCAGAATGATATTTTAAAATACACAGATGCTGCAAATAAAACATCTCGTGGCTGTTCAACAGAAGCATAAGGCCACTGAAATATATTAATTTTTCAGTACACGTGTAAATGTGGCTAAGCAAAAATCTGGCAGAAGGACAAATACTCTCACAAAGAAAATACAACACAGTAAAACATAAACACAATTAAATGAACCAAATTATACCCCGTCAATAGATGAGAGAGGCGTGCCATTGACAATGTCTGCATGGTAACTATACAGTCAGTTTTCTGGATTGTTAGACAAAATATGCACAAAAGCTTTTGGATGATTAACTGTGTATATTCGAATCCCATTAATTTAGCCAACATTTATTGAACACTTATCATATTTCATGCACTATGATAACCACTGGAATTACAAAGATGAAAAGAGGCATGGTCCACATACTTAAAAACCTGACATCTTGAGTCTTTTCTTTACTGCATAGGTTTAGGTGTATTATAGAGCAGCTTATATTTCTTGAACATCAACAAAAGTCTGATACAACATGATGTGTCAATGTTCTGCAATGTTCTTGCCTTACATGAGCATGTAAAGGTGAAATTCACTTTATGCTCTATGATGTTTTAGCAATATATAGACAGTAAAAAATATTTCATTTAAAAATGTCTTGTTCTTTCATTCAACAAATATTTATCAAGGGCTTATTCTGTGCCACATTCTATGTTAGTAACTGGAGACAGCAATGAAATATCAGCATACTCCTTGTTTTTCAGAACCATAATTGTATATTTATTCTTTTCCCAATAACAAAGCTCCTAGAGCCTTCCATCTGGACAGATTCTTTGTTTTCCTGCTGTTAGAGTTTGCCCTCCTCCTGAGAATATCTAAACTTCTTCATCTCCACTTAACTTATTTGGCTTGATTTCTATTTCCTTGCATATCTAATCTGACACACTAATATATGCTAATGAACCAATAAAATATCTGCCCCCTTCTGTGTGACATTTGTGCATTTGTGCAATGTCCTTCTAGAGACCATGTATTTAAAACCAAAGTGACTCTAATTGTAGGCATTTCAAACTCTGAGATACACAGTTTGAAGAAATGATTGGACTGAATTCCAAAGTAGTTACCTATATACCTATGCAGGGATTATACCACAGCCACTTGGTGTTAAATGCTGTGAAAAGTATTTTGGTATTTACCTGCATTGCTCATCTCACAGTGCTCCCAATATGACGCTCACACCTTCTGTGTTGGAGACTCAGGCACAGATCTTTGATTGATGAATGTAATCACTTCATTACACGAGTTTTTTTTTCCATCCTTCATGCTGTTGTGTCCTGCTAATCAAGTACTAAAATGAGCACAGGACATCCATCCTCAAGAGTCTGTTTTAACAGTCTCTAGTTCAAACACACTTTATCAATCAAGTCTGCAGTCAGGGTAAACCAGTAATCGAAAATTCTTTCTACTACCTGTAATGAATTTCAGTGTCCTAAATGCAGTTCACTTCAAGGCCACTCCTTAAGGAAAAATTAACATTTATGTACAAGGAACTGTGCTACTTCTCTACATTTGCCATTTCACGTAGTCCTCTTTACAGTTCTATGAGGTAGATTATGTATCTCCATTTCACAGATGAGGAAATTGGGATTAAAAGAGGCTAAATCTACTAGTGAGTGTAACAGCTAAGACTGGAGCAAGCAGAATAGATTTCAATGGTGCCAGAAATAGACCCTGACCAAAAATACATCTGCCACTACCTACCACCATGATTGAAAGTCTACCTTTAGTAAATGGTTCTTTGGAGTTCTGAAGTTATTTTTTTTTACTTGATTTTTTTTGCTTCATTTTAGAAGCTTATTAAATATGTGTGTATCCCTAAGAGGAATAATGTCTAAAGATTTTCACCTAAGTATTATTGGGCATTCAGATGTATCTACAGGAAGACTCTGTCTTATGAATCCTATGCCTTATATCTTAATTACACTAAAACTAAGATGTCATTAACTGGACAATGCATCAATTTTCTGTGTACTACTAAAAAAATGCCAATTAATCATGACAGTGATGATTTTTTTATCATGTCGACTTAAAGTCACATCTCAACTTCCGAGATGTTAAAATGTGAAAAATACACTTATGCTTGACAAAATAACGTAGACCCTTTGAACATGAAGAAAGTAAAATAAGATTGAATTTAACTTTACCTGCTTCAACATTTTAATGAAGATTCCTGAAATTGCTGGTTAATTCCTTCAACTGGTTTGGGAGACCATAATTTAAATAGTTTTGTGTTATTGCAGAGTTAGACTATGCACAATCATTATATTCAGGGGAATGTAGTTGCTATAGTTACAAGTTTAATTAAGAAAATACTAATTTAATATCTATTACTTAATATTACTTTGCTCTCTACGATGTAAAGGCAAAACAGAAGAGACACAATGTTCTGTGCTTCTTGGAATTTTCACTGAGGCCAAGATGAGGAACTGTTTGAGTTTAAGTAGGTAAATATACCATGACTGCATCCTAATCTCATTTATAAAGTGCTTCTGAGAACATTTCTGTATTCAGCTCAGACACAACCATCATTGCCAACCTTGTTCCAAGGATAACCCATCACTGCTTGTATAACTTTAAGTATCCTCCATATGTCCTCTCCTATAATTGTAGCCTTTACTATATCAACTATCTGAGAAAATTTTCAAATTACTTAGTTGAGAAATTTATTTCCTGTTTTAAAATATTATCCATTTATCATTAACAATTAAGTAAACAGCAGAGTAGATAGTAATAGAAATATCATAAACCTCAGAGTTGTAGTTGAATTTGGACCACCTTTTTCAGACTTGATTTCTTTAGTTGTAAAACATAAGAATTAAAAGAGATAACATAAGTGTCTGGTACTAGGTACCAATAATATTAGTTTCCCACATATACATGCTTTGTAAAGAGTAAGTTGTGTTGATTTCTTTAAGGAGTCCCTATGACGTGACATTTTGGTGCACCAGCAGTGAGTATGAGAGGACACAATAATGGTGGCTGAGACTGAAAAGAAAATAAATACACCTAAATTCTGTGGGATGCCTAAGCTATATTTTATATTTCTCAAATTGGTGTAAAAGCTACTTATTAATATATACAATCTACTTCAAAAGACTCCTACTTAATGCTCACATTTTAAAAAAATTTGTTCATTTTTCCCTCCCAGTTTTCTTCCCCCACTGTTCTTACTTTTACTTTTACTTCCTAACTCTGCTCCAAAGTTCCTATTACTGAATAGTTGTGGGTTTATTGACTAGTGCCTAGAAGAAGCCTTTCCAATTACTTTGTCCCCTCACCTAAATCTTTGGATGAAAATCAAATATGCAGAAAACAGACTCCAATGGCCATTTAGTTCTTATCCCCATAATGAGAAAAACTAGAAGGTGTTTTTCTTAAAACTGTCACTCACCTAAGCTTTTCTATTCATATTTAACATAGCTACCTTGGATTCAATGGGTTGCAAAATCCTAGACAAGTTTCAGTGCCTGTTTAAAATTAATTTAAATGAACAAAAATTCTTATTTGTTATTTTCTGGTCCCTGAATTAATTTTTCAAAGAGTTATCACTTGAAGTCTTCTATAGTAATCAGGATCTTAGGTACAAGTTAGTAGCTGTTTAGCGACAATCCTCAAGCAGCAATTTGATGAGGATCCCTCCCCCCTCATCATACTGGAAATGTATCTGCAAATATTCAATCTCAATTTCACACTGAATTTTTATTATGATTTCTTATTTTGGTTTTAGACTACTTCTTATAATTTGGTAAATAAATATCCACACTTTATTTTTCCATATTTTAACTGCTATTTCATGCATCTCCCTACTTTGTACTTAGAATATAGAAAAAAAATCAGTACTGATTAGTGAAAATTCATAGTTATGAAAAAATTTAAAAGAAGCAACATCTGTACTTTTTGTTTTGCTTTCAGTATTTCAAAACAGGCAGAACTTTATCTAATAATTAGTTTTAGGAAACAAGTTTTAACAAGTAGACAAAAAATTGAAACGCCTCAAATTAATTTTTCTGTTATGTAATGATTAGCAAAATCCCTACAACTGTTTTTGCATGATTCATTTCTCAGCACAGCACATCTACTTTTAGAAAGAACAGTGAAAGTCTTCTTTATATTAGTTCTTTTCAGAATTCTCGCATAACAAGGTTTTACTATACAGTCACCTAGCTCCATGGTTCCTGCTCTACTTTCTTCGTATTATATTTATATTCTCAGCAAGGAGTGCTACTATTTCCTAAAATATATAATAAAGTGTTATCAGCTGGCAGTCAAGTTAGTTATATACTTGAAGCTATTATATTTGAAGCAACTTGGCAATTAATACCAAATTACATCGACAGGTTGTATTAAATATATTACTCAACATAAACCTTTCTGGCTCAATTAATTGTTGTATAACAGAACTTTTAACTTTAAGTATTCCCATACTGAGAAGCCAACAATATTTTGTTTCAAATGAATAATTTTTTCTTTTTAAGCAAGTAACAACATTTCCTATGGTTAGATTTACAATAGCACTCTTAGATAAGCTCTTACCTTTCCAATGTTCTAATCTCAGCAGAGATCTCACACACTAATGGGCAGGGTCGGCAGGTTGGTGAGGACCCCATCTCTACACCCCTAGTTCCTGAGCACTACCTAAAACACTACAGTGTGGAAAACTGATCTCACAGAAGTATTTTCAAGGCAAAACAAAGTACTTCAAAAGCACTGACTCTTGTCCAACCACCTATTTTACAGATGAGGAAACTGAAGACCCTCCCTCTTGTCCACAGAGACTTCTGTCCTGTTGGCTTCTCTTAACCTAAGGAAAAACATTTTTTGAAATCAGATCTTTTTATGTACAATAAATATTTCTTTTCAAAAAACATTTTCAAAAAACTGTGCAACTTTCACACATGGGAACTTATAATAGCTTGAAAAATTTTAAGGATTTTTGATCCAGTTTAAAATTAAAATTATTTTACTACTTATGAAAATGACCATTTCCAGCCAATAATAAAAGGAATTCCTAATGTACGCCAGGTATTTCATTAGACATTGAGGACCTAGAGATGAATAAATATGATTCTCTCATATGAAAGATCTTGCAGTCTAGTGGAGGAGGCAAAATGACAATGTAATCCACTATACTAATGTCATAATAAACGTGTAATGTGCCAAAAAGCACAGAAGGCAGAAAGAATAGCTGTCAAATAATTCAGAGTAACTTTTATAGCTGAACATTCTTCCTTCTAACCCTGCTTGCTTTTTAAATAAATACCATGTAAATCCCAGTATTTTTAAATTGATGGCTTTGGAACTATGCTATATGGAATTTCATCAAACCATGTATTATATCCATAATATATAACACATTGATCCCCAGTATTCCCTTATGTAATAAATCCATCATTACATTAAAGAAGATAAGAGCAGGTTTTTAAAATAACTTTTCTTTAATAAATTTGTGATGTTGATTACTTTTCAAACATTTTGTTCTCAAGTATTCACATATCATTAGTATTTACTGGGTCATAAATTTAAATCAGTCAGTAAATCATATGACTCAACTTTGTGAAAACTTTCTAGACTTCTGAATGATACTCATCCCAGGGTGGAAAAGCTTCACTCCAAATTACATAGGGCTTTGAAACTAAAAAAGAAGTTGAATAGGCTTTCATAACTTCGTTTCTATTAAAAGTGTGATTAGGCAACTCTCAGGTAAGCTCCTTCTCCAAGGAGGAGGGCTATGATAAATACTTAAGACTTTCAGTTGAGATTCCCAAAGGGCTACACTGTAGTGTAAAGGCAAACTGGAATTAGAACAGAACTCAAAAATTCTGAAATGGTTTAAATCCATGTATGGATAAAGGTGGTTTCTTTGCTAACAAAAGGAAATTAAATTATCTCTGGAAAAAGAAAACATCATCTATGCCTCTATAACTTTTCCTACAAATTTGTGGTATTCATCAAATGACAAAAAAAGCAACATCAAAAGCCAGATTATAGAAAAAGATCCACAGGTAGTCCATTTATATACTATAGTAATCAAATAGGAACTTTACAATAACTTTGATTAATGTGTCCAAGAAAACAAATAAGATGAAAAATTTTACTAGGAAAATGAAATCCGTTAAAAATAATCAAGTGGAAACTCTAGAAAATGAAACATACAATAAATTCAATTATGAATTTAATAGATATGCTTAATGAATGATTAGATGCTGCAGAAAAGAAAATTATTAACTAGGAATCAGAGGAGCAGAAAAATAAAGTCGGAAAAAGAATTAAAAATATAGAGAAGAGAATGAGAGTCATATGGGAACACTGAAAATGTCTAACATGTTTGAAATTGGAGTCCAAGAAGCAATGGAAAGAAAGAATATTTGGAAAGATACTGGACAGGGATTCCAAGATGGATAAAAACTAGCTGCAAACTTCAAACATAAAAGATATCAAAAAGCTTTGAGATCAAAGAGCATAGGCACCTGAGCTATACAACTGCTAAAAAAGAAAAACTTAAAAGAAGATAGAGGGGCAAAAAGGACACATAACCTTCAAATGAGTGACAGACAATAAGACTGACAGCTCACTGAGCAGACATTATGCAAGTCAGAAGACAATGAAACGACAGCTTTAAAGTACTGAAAAAAATAAATGCCAACCTAGACTCCTTTGGCCAGTGAAAACATCCTTAAAAGGATGGTGAGATGAAGAAATTTTCAGATAAGCAACATATGAGAAAAGTCATTTCAAGGACAATTATACTAAAAGATATAATAAAGTTGTTCTTCAGGAAGTAGAACTTCACGAAGTAGCACTTTACAAAATAGAAGCACGGTAATGCAAAAGGATGGATAAGTTTTGAAAGTATAGACCTGAGAGTAAATCTAAATGAATACTGACTGTTCTAAATAAGAATGTCTTGTGGAGTTTGAAGTGTGTGTGTGTACACATATGTGTATTTGTATATATACATATATGCATACATACATACATACATAAATGTATGTGTATTTGTACATGTTTATATATATATCATTAAAATATATGAAAATAGCACAAAGTTTAGGAGGTAGACAAATGAACTTAAAAAGTGTGAAGTCTTTGTAAAGTCCAGGAATTGATAAAAATATTAATAAAAAGCAGACTGCTGAAACCTCTAGGGATATCACTTAAAGAATAATAAATATATGTATATAATTAAAAATCTAATAGAATAAAGAAAATACTTTAAAAATCTAATAGAATAAAGAAAACACAATTATTCTAAAAGAAAAAAGAGTGGAGGGGTAAAAAATAAAAAAACCAAATAGAAAAACAGAAAAAATAAAGTAAAATAACAGATTTAAATTCCACATGTAACATTACTTGTATGTATTATATGAAATTTAAATTGAATAAATACTCCAAAGCTTTAAAAAATTGTCAGACTGAATAGAAAAGCAAAATCAAACTATAAAAACTATGCTTACAATGGATATGCATTAAATATGAAAAGACATAGAAGTCTGAAAGGAAAAGGATGAAAAGACATGCCATGGAAAACTAGACATAAAGAGAAATATCTCGTAATAATTGTATTAGGGTTCTCCAGAGAAACAGAACCAACAGGAGATATAGATATAGACATAGACACAGACATAGATATATAGATATAGACATAGACATAGATATAGATATAGACATAGATACAGAAAGAGACTTAAGGAACTGGTTCATGCAATTATGGAGGAGGATAAATCCCAAGTCCTCAAGGCAATTAGGCAGAAGGAGTTCTCTATTACTCTGGGAAAAGTCAGCCTTTCTGTTCTGTTGAGACCTTCAACTAACTGAGTGAGGTCCACCCACACTGAAGAGAGCAATCTGCTTTACTCAGTTTACCAATTCAAATATTAACCTCATCCAAAAACATTCTCACAGACACACCCAGAATAATATTTGACCAAATAACTGGGCATCCATGGCCCAGTCAGGTTGATATGTAAAATTAATCATCAAAACAATGAACAAATAAATTCAACTGAAAGATATAACGACTCTAAATTTGTATGGACTTAGTAGTATAGCACCAAAAGAGATGAAGCAAAGTCTTAAAGAACTGAAAGGAAAAATAGACAAATTCCAAAAACACTGCAAAACTTTAACATAAATTCTTTTGTAACCAGTAGAAAAGAAAGCCAAATGACCAAAAGAAAACTACAATTGACAAAAGACATAATTAACAGATATGGAACGCTGTCCCTAACAATAAAACAATACATTCTATTTCCACCTACTCAGAAATATTTATATAGAAGGCCATATATGGGCCATAAAACAAGGCTCTACAAATTTCTAATGATGAAATTGATATCTCTGATTATAGTGGAATTAGTCAGAAATCATTAATATATATAATAAAAAGTACCTAATTTTGGATAGTGAGGTAGCACATATCCAAACACCCATACAACCAGAGAATTAGTCAGAATGGAAATTAGAAAGTATTTTAAACATGGGAAATACATAAAGCAGTGCTTAGAAGGAATTATGCAGCCTTACTTCTAAGTATTAGAAAAGAAGAAAGGCTGAATAGTAATACTTTATTAGCTTACATCAAGAATCAAGGAAAGGAGGACCTTCAAGATAGTGGAAGAGTAAGACGTGGAGATCACCTTCCTCTCCACAAATACATCAGAAATACATCTACACGTGGAACAACTCCTACAGAACACCTACTGAACGCTGGCAGAAGACCTCAGACTTCTCAAAAGGCAAGAAGCTCCCCACTTACCTGGGTAGGGCAAAAGAAAAAAGAAAAAACAGAGACAAAAAAAGTAGGGATGGGACCTGCACGTCTGGGAGGGAGCTGTGAAGGAGGAAAAGTTTCCACACACTAGGAAGCCCCTTCACTGGTGGAGACAGGGGGTGACAGGGGGGAAGCTTCGGAGCCACGGAAGACAGCGCAGCAACAGGGGTGCAGAGGGCAAAGTGGAGAGACTCCCGCACAGAGGATCAGTGCCGACCAGCACTCACCAGCCTGAGAGGCTTGTCTGATCACCTGCCAGGCCGGCGGGGTCTGGGAGCTGAGGCTCAGGCTTCCGAGGTCAGATCCCAGGGAGAGGGACAGCCTCTTCAATAAGTGGTGCTGGGAAAACTGAACAGCTACATGTAAAAGAATGAAATTAGAATACTCCCTAACACCATACACAAAAATAAACTCAAAATGGATTAAAGACCTAAATGTAAGGCCAGACACTATTAAACTCTTAGAGGAAAACACAGGCAGAACACTCTATGGCATAAATCACAGCAAGATCTTTTTTTGACCCACCTCCTGGAGAAATGGAAACTAAAATAAACAAATGGGTCCTAAAGAAACTTAAAAGCTTTTGCATAGCAAAAGAAACCATAAACAAGACGAAAAGGCAACCCTCAGAATGGGAGAAAATATTTGCAAATGAAGCAACTGACAAAGGATTAATCGCCAAAATATACAAGCAGCTCATGCAGCTCAATATCAAAAAAACAAACAACCCAATCCAAAAATGGGCAGAAGACCTAAATAGACATTTCTCCAAGAAGATGTACAGATTGCCAACAAACACATGAAATGATGCTCAGCATCACTAATCATTAGAGAAATGCAAATCAAAACTACAATGAGGTATCATCTCACACCAGTCAGAATGGGCATCATCAGAAAATCTACAAACAATAAATGCTGGAGAGGGTGTGGAAAAAAGGGAACCCTCCTGCACTGTTGGTGGGAATATAATTTGATACAGCCACTATGGAGAACAGTGTGGAGGTTCCTTAAAAAACTAAAAATAGAACTACCATATGACCCAGCAATCCCACTACTGGGCATATACCCTGAGAAAACCATAATTCAAAAGGAGTCATGTTCCACAGTATTCATTGCAGCACTATTTACAATAGCCAGGACATGGAAGCAACCTAAGTGTCCATCTACAGATGAATGGATAAAGAAGATGTGACACATATATACAATGGAATATTACTTAGCCATATAAAGAAACAAAACTGAATTATTTGTAGTTAGGTGGATGGACCTAGAGTCTGTCATACAGAGTGAAGTAAGTCAGAAAGAGAAAAACAAACACCGTATGCTAACACATATATATGGAATCTTAAAAAAAAAAACAATGGTTCTGAAAACCTAGGGGCAGGACAGGAATACAGATGCAGACATAGAGAATGGACTTGAGGACATGGGGAGGGGGAAGGGTAAGCTGGGACAAAGTGAGAGTGGCTTTGACATATATACAGTACCAAATGTAAAATAGACAGCTAGTGGGAAGCAGCCTCATAGCACAGGGAGATCAGCTCAGTGCTTTGAGACCACCCAGAGGGGTGGGATAGGGAGGGTGGGAGGGAGACACAAAAGGGAGGGGATATGGGGATATATGTATACATATAGCTGGTTCACTTTGTTATACAGCAGAAACTAACACAACAATGTAAAGCAATTATACTCTAATAAAGAATTTAAAAAAAAAAGAATCAAGGAAAGGAATGACATAGTAAAACTCACCAATAAAAAATAAATACAACTAAAAACAGAAATCAGTGATATGGAAAATAAACATACAATAGAGAAAATCAAAAATATTAAAACCGTGTTCTTTAAAAAGATTAATAAAATGATGAGCCTCAAGCAACACTACTCAAGGGGAAAAAAACAAGGAAGATATAGAATAACAACATCACAAAGGAAAAAGGGCAGCATTACATACCCCACAAACATTAAAAAAATAGTAAAAACTACTTTATGTCAATAAATTTAAAAATTTAGAGGAACTGGCTGGACAATTTGTTTAAAAACTCAACTTCCAAAATATCAATAGGCCTTTCACTGTTAAAGTAGATTAATCCATAATTTTATAGTTTAAAAAAAAAAAGGTCTAGGTGGAATATAACATCGAACAAGGGTGTTCACGATCACCACATCTACTCAACATGGCACTGGATGGTCCAGCCAGTGGAATAAAACAACAAACAGTAAATATACTTCTCAATTCAATATTTTGTTTGTTTGGATTTTTATATACAAAATCATGCCATTTGGTAATAACGACAGATTTCTCTTTTTCCTTTCTAATATTTGTAACTTACGGCATCTTCCACTAGCTTCCAGTACCATGTAGGACCCGCTTCTAACCTTAAGCCTAGTTAAAGAGTCTTCTACAGGACTACCCAGAAAACAGTATGTGTCTCCTGAGGTTAGAGGTAGAACAGTTGACTGGAAAGTCTAAAAGGCAGAGACAGCAGATAGCTGGGCCAAAGGAGCAAAATGAGCAAAGCAGAGGTTGCTGCCATGTTAGGCATCACTTATGCCTCTAGAGTTTACACCTGGTAAAGAAGGCAGGCGCTCTTCCTGTGGATCAACAGAGGAACATGTGAGAGAAAGGCAGACTGAAGCCATTGGAAATTTTCTTACAGTGAAAATAATAATAATGATAATGAATACTACAATATGTTTACCATGGGATTAGTGGACGAATATATGGAGGGATAGCTAGGCAGGTAGGCAGGCAGGCAGGCAAATACATAGGTATATAGATATGATTCCCTCTCAGCAGCTCTATGACGTTACTTCTATTTATTATCATCCCACTTTCAGATGAGAAAACTGAAGCAAGAGATGTTAAGTAACCTGTCCAAGGTCACACAGCTAGCAAGTAGTAGAACCAGGATTTGAACTCAGGCAGCCAAGTTCAATGTTTCTTTAGCACCACACTGCACAACATAAACAGAAAAAGTCCAGGTAAAGTATATCCCCAGAAAACCAGGAGATGGTAGGAGGAAAGGTAGGAGCCAGAGAAAATTATACCCCTACATCACAGAAACCTATGAAAGTGCACAGGAGAGAGAGAGCGTAAACACCTACCAGCTCAGAAACAGAAAGTTAACTTGGCAGTATCAAATGAGTACATTCATTTGAACCCCCTTTTACCCCTCTGTCTTTCCCCAGTTTGACCCTGGAGGAGTTTGGAACTTACAGTTCCGGGAATAAAATACTACCTTCTTTAACTTTCTCTTATTCACTCAAAACACTTTAAAACAGAATCACAGTTTTAAAAACAGCTTAATTCATATTTTTCAGATGATTCTCTTATTCTGACTTCTCTCTAAGAAGAATTCACACAATTTCTTTTAGTTCACTATAATTTGCAAGTTTCTAGTCTCTGGGGGTGTGTGTCCTTAGCTATAAAAAGGATCAAATGTTTCTATTTGGAAATATAGGATAAATAAGAAGAGACCTTGGATTAGTTGTTCTGTTTTTCTCCTAACAGTTCTTTTCTTGCCAAACCAATTAAGTAAACAAGCTGTAGTTTCTACTCTAAAAATAAAAAACTCATTTACAGTTGCCCAAATATGTTTTCCATTTCTTACATAAAAGGAAATACTCGAAGGATTTAATTGTAACAAGACTTTGACATTTGTGGCATAAATATGATAGGTTGCTTAATGTTTATGTACTTTCTTTAAACACAGAAACAAATTAAAGGATCTAGCAAGCCGGCTTGAATGCTGTACTGCAGCTGACAAGCTGGAAATTTGCGACAATATAATTGTTGCAACTGGCTGACAACTCCTGGACAAAAATGTTGTCTTTCCTTATACAATTTTTTAGTGCAGTGGAGAAATACTGGAAAAATTAATATAGTCTTATGGAAGTGATAACTCTTAAAGGGAAAGAAAGATTAATAGCAGCCTATGTTGTGAAACGGCAAGAATCTACAAATGAGGGCCTAAAATACTGCTTTCAAAGGAATGATACTGAAGGCCCTCAACGGCTGCTTTCACATTAGCCTAGAGATTTTAAAGTCCAATTGGGGCAGATGCTAGGCAGACAAAGACTGGAAGGATCCTGTTGAGAAATGATCACAATGGGATAGTTACTAAGAATAAGAGCAAGAACATTAACCAACAAGGATTTTCCAAAGAAAGAATTTTCCAAATCCTAATGGAATATCAGCCAAAGTATCATATTTACCTGCTAACTCTAAATTTAATCTAAGGTTTCTCACAGAATATTTTTTAAAAGCATTTCCCACTTTTTCCTGCTCCTGAAGACAGTTCTACAAGGGGCTAACCAATCCTATTTAAAATCCAAATAGTGCCTCTAAAATAAAAAGCTTCATAGATTTACTGTATTGATGGATTCACAAAATGGTAACAGAGCAACAAAACTCATTCATCCACCAATATTATGCTCTTTTGCACTCTCTCTTGCCTTTATATACTATCATGAACAGTTACTTCAGCTTAGAATTAGAACACTCTTAGTTCGAGCTGAGTCTCAGTTTAGAAGTTCCTTCCTCTTGGAATCTTTTCATGACTCTTCCAAATACTAGAAACTTATGGGAGAATCCTTAACTCTCCCCAAAATATAGGAATTGTGCAACTTGTGCAAAGCCTATCAGAAGAATCTAAATGTTTAATGTTCGTAATATGTTTCCATAGTATCCTATATTTCTCCTCTCATAGTACATACTTAGCATGCACTGTATTGAATTCACTTATTTTATTCCTTTGCTAATCTTATAAATGCTATGAAAGAAGAAGACCTGCGTTTACTGTTCACTGTTACATCCCCAAAGCTCAGTGCAAAGCCTGACACACAATGAGAACACTGTAAAGATATGGATGGAAATGATAGATAAGCTCAAATACATCATAAACAAAAACGCTCATAGTGAAGTTCTGACTCAGGACAAATACTTGAATTTTGGAGCGCACTATAAAAACAAGAGTAAGCCAACAAAAGTACCAGAAATCAGGGAGGTGTAGCATATCTAAACTGAGTATTTAGAGGATTCCATTAAAAAATGTGAGAAATAGCAGCAAAACATACAAAGACCATTCACTAGCAAGTAAATACATAAGCAAGATGAAAGTTGTACCAGTTGTCGGGCTTCCCTGGTGGCGCAGTGGTTGAGAGTCCGCCTGCCGATGCAGGGGACACGGGTTCATGCCCCGGTCCGGGAAGATCCCACATGCCGTGGAGCGGCTGGGCCCGTGAGCCATGGCCACTGAGCCTGCACGTCCGGAGCCTGTGCTCCGCAACGGGAGAGGCCACAACAGTGAGAGGCCCGCGTACCGCAAAAAAAAAAAAAAAAAAAAAAAGTTGTACCAGTTGTCCCAATTAAAAAAAAATTAATAAATCCATCTCTTTTGTGAAGAAAGTCATAAAGCGGAAATATAAAAACTCAGAACAAAGATGGTGAGATAGCAGAGGAAATAATGTGTGAGCTATTAGAACTTGGGAAAGAAGTTAGAAGGAATATAAACAATCCCAGAAATGAAGACAGATTTTGAAGGAACACAAAGAACAGAAACTGATGAAAACATAGTAAGTGACAGAGTAAGTACAAATTTGTGTCAAACGTGAAGAAATGGAGTTAAAGAAAGTTGAGAAGAGTCAGAGAGACTATATTTTAAAAGACAAGCAAAACAAGCTAATACATGCATAACTGGAGTCTCCAAAGGAAAAAAAAGACAAAAATCTATAATATTTAAATATTCCATTCCAGAAAATTTTCATTTTCTGAAACTGGAAGAGCACATCATAGGTAGCTAAAAGTGAGTCAGAATGACCAACACTAAGCTATATCCCAGTCAAGTTATTAAACCTTAACAATACAGAAACACGTAGGAGAAAGGGGGGAAAAAAAAGAACACGGCAGGCTTCAAATTTCTCTGCAGCAGCAGATAATAACAGAATAGAGTGGAGCAACATCCAAAAGATCATCAGAGAAAGAAAGAAAAGCGCAGTGTTTATTATCCAGACAAATGTAACATACAATAATTCTAGAAGTATTGTTTCCATGAACTTTCTTTAGGATCTACTTAGAAAACTGTTAGAGAAATCATTAAAAAAAAAACAAAGTCAGTTAGACTGAAATCATCTAATTATAGAATTTAGACTAAAATAAAAATGGAGATTAAAGTGGTTTGACCACACAATTTCTATTTTCACTGCTCTTTATTTCCTCCTGCATCTTTGAGTTTCCATCTGGAAAAGTTTTTCTGCTGCCTGAATAAAACCCTTTAGCATTTTATTTGGTGTCATGTTACTGATGACAAATGTTCACAGTTTTTGTTAATCCAAAAATTTATTAACTTCACTTTCATTCTCAGTGAATTTTTTCACTCAGTAAAGGATTTCCGGTTGGCATTTTGAAGTTGCTATTCCATTACCTTTAAGATCACATTTTTTTTCCTAGCAAGAAATCACCTGCCAGTGATTATTGCTGCTTTCAAGATAATCTTTTTTTTTTTTAATTCATCTGCACTTGACATTTTCTTACATCTTTTTTTTTTTTTTTTTTTTTTTTTTTTGTT
>NW_021703776.1:78798844-79006648 GCF_005190385.1 Monodon monoceros | reverse complement strand
GGGCACGAACCCGTGTCCCCTGCATCGGCAGGCGGACTCTCAACCACTGCGCCACCAGGGAAGCCCACATCTTTTTTAATATTATGTTCTTTCTCTCAACAATCCTACTTAAATTAGAATGCCTCACTTGTGTACCTCACGCTCGCTTACTTATTTTCAGTCTTGACCTGTCCATGCTCATTCTGGGTATTTTCTTCTGACCCATATATTAGTTCACAAATGCTGTCATCATCTACATCTAATATACTAAGAAATCTTTACCAATTATTTCTAAATTTGGTTATTATATTTGTTGGTCCTAAAATTTCTATTTTTTATGGTGTCTAGTTCCCTATTAAATTTTTAAGTTCATATTTTATCTCCTTTAACACAGTAAACTTGTTATTTGGGGGTCTCTGATGGCTCCATTACCTGGAGCCCCACAAGTCTTTTCCATTGCTTATTTCTGCTGCGTTTCTTTCACTCAATCTCTTCTCCTTATGCACCATGATAACTTGAATATTTTTTATTATGTTACCACTGTATTTGCAAAATTGATTACATAAATAATTTTATTTGAGGCTTAAACTGATGTCAGCTTTTACCAGAGGTGATTTATCTTTAGTTTCCGCTAGGGGCAGTATAAACATGGGATTATCTTTACCCACTCCTAGAAACTGAAATGTTCCAGAGTTGACATCAATCTCTATGACGCCCTTTCTATATCCATTTCACCCTTCCTCCTAGGCTGTGGCCCTCTGAGAACCCTCTTCAAGGATACTGGCATTCACCAGAGCCTAATCTCCTTCACAGGCTTTGGACTCCAATTTCTGCTCCCACAGAAATCTGGAATAAATTTAGAGTGGATTCTTTTCTGACACACTGCACGAGTAATAATTATAAGCAAAAATTTAACTGTAAAAAAATAAAGAAACTATAGAAGTACTGGAGGAAACTATGGTGAATTCACATATAAACTTGGGTAGGGAAAGGATGTTCAAACCATGATTCAAAATCCAGAGTTCTCCAAAAAATTTCACAGCTTGTATGGAAACACAAAAGACCGTGAATAGCCAAAGCAATCTTGCGAAAGAAAAACGGAGTTGGAGGAATTAGGCTCCCTGACTTCAGACTATATACTACAAAGCTACAGTAATCAAGACAGCATGGTACTGGCACAAAAACAGAAATATAGATCAATGGAACAGGATAGAAAGCCCAGAGATAAACCCACACACATATGGTCACCTTATCTTTGATAAAGGAAGCAAGAATATACAGTGGAGAAAAGAGAGCCTCTTCAATAAGTGGTGCTGGGAAAACTGGACAGGTACATGTAAAAGTGTGAAATTAGAACACTCCCTAACACCATACACAAAAATAAACTCAAAATGGATTAAAGACCTAAATGTAAAGCCAGACACTATCAAACTCTTAGAGGAAAACATAGGCAGAACACCCTACGACATAAATCACAGCAAGATCCTTTTTGACCCACATCCTAGAGAAATGGAAATAAAACCAAAAATAAACAAATGGGACCTAATGAAACTTAAAAGCTTTTGCATAGCAAAGGAAACCATAAACAAGACGAAAAGACAACCCTCAGAATGGGAGAAAATATTTACAAAGGAAGCAACTGACAAAGGATTAATCTCCAAAATTTATAAGCAGCTCATGCAGCTCAATATCAAAAAAACAAACAACCCAATCCAAAAATGGGCAGAAGATCTAAATAGACATTTTCCCAAAGAAGATATACAGATTGCCAACAACCACGTGAAACAATGCTCAACATCATTAATCATTAGAGAAATGCAAATCAGAACTACAATGAGATATCATCTCACACCGGTCAGAATGGCCATCATCAAAAAATCTACAAACAAGAAATGCTGGAGAGGGTGCGGAGAAAAGGGAACACTCCTGCACTGCTGGTGGGAATGTAAATTGATACAGCCACTATGGAGAACAGTATGGAGGTTCCTTAAAAAACTAAAAACAGAACTACCATATGAACCAGCAATCCCACTACTAGGCATATACCCTGAGAAAACCATAATTCAAAAAGAGTCATATACCAAAATGTTCATTGCAGCTCTATTTACAATGGCCAGGACATGGAAGCAACCTAAGTGTCCATCAACAGATGAATGGATAAAGAAGATGTGGTACATATATACAATGGAATATTACTCAGCCATAAAAAGAAACGAAATTGAGTTATTTGTAGTGAGGTGGATGGACCTGGAGTCTGTAATACAGAGTGAAGTAAGTCAGAAAGAGAAAGACAAATACCGTATGCTAACACATATATATGGAATCTAAAAAAAGAAAAGAAAATTGTCATGAAGAACCTAGGGGCAAGATGGGAATAAAGATGCAGACCTACTAGAGAATGGACCTGAGGATACGGGGAGGGGAAAGGGTAAGCTGGGACAAAGTGAGAGAGTGGCATGGACATATATACACTACCAAATGTAAAAACAGATAGCTAGTGGGAAGCAGCCTCATAGCACAGGGAGATCAGCTCAGTGCTTTGTGACCACCTAGAGGAGTGGGAGGGAGGGAGACGCAAGAGGGAAGAGATATGGGGACATATGTATATGTATAACTGATTCACTTTATTATAAAGCAGAAACTAACACACCATTGTAAAGCAATTATATTCCAATAAAGATGTTAAGAAAAAAAAAATTCCAGAGTTCTCAAAGATTGATAACTTTTTGTACCAAAAAAAAAAAATGTGCATGTCAAGAAATGTCATAAGTGAACTCAAAAGGCAACCCAGGAAAAATATTTGTGATTCTAATACAGACGAAGAACAACTCTTGCCAGAATATGTAAGTTGCTAAAACTAAATTACAAAAATAAAGATGGGCAAAGATTATGAAAGGAAAAGGAAACACAAGTAGCTGTTAAACACATAAACAGATGCTCAAACTTATCTATAATGAAAAAAAACTTACTTTGAGATGCCACTTGATCTTATCATATTTGCAAAAACTGAAAATTTGAGAAAACAGACTATGAGGAAACAGGCATCCTTATATATTGCTGATTGTAATATGTATTGGTGCAATTCTTATGAACAAAAATTTGGCAATAACTATCAAAATTACAGAGAACTTTGACACCACAATCCAACATATAACATACTTTTCAGATATGCTTCCAGAAGTAAAAAAATGATATAGATGTACATACTTATTCATTGCAGCATATTGTCTTATAGCAAAAGCTTACCTTTGTAATATCAAAATATGCATCAACATGAGACATATCAAATAAATGATGGTATGAGGACTTAAATAATTGTTTTTATTTTCATAGATATACCACAAGCCTAACATCTGTAATGTATATTATTATTATATATAAAATTTAAATGATTATTAATAATACACACTAAAATGAAAAGCACAGTAGCATAAATTAGCACAAACCCTATAAAGTAAGAAATGAAATAAAGTAAACAAAGATTTGTGTTCCAAAATGCAACTGGATAAGCATTCCAATTGACTTTGTAGATTTCTGTAAGGACAGGAATTACAAGGGCTTTGTCAAGAAAATAGGAGAATGAGAAAGTTACTCCACTGGAAGACATCATCTGACAATGTGTTTTAGAATATATGAGTGGTATATTTTATAAGCCTTTCAATAACAGAAAATAACTCTTGGTTGCCTTCAGAACTGAATGACAAATTGACTGGAAATAAAATTCTTAGCTCAAAATCTTTTTCCTTCAAACTTCCACTGAAAGGGCCTTTGTCACACCTTACTATAGAGTAGGTTATACACACGCACAAATACATCTTGCATTTTACCTTTTGTTTTAATATCACATATGTAATTATTTCACTAGTAAATTTTTCCCCACCATCCTATAAACTCAATGATAATAGCAACTGTGATTATTTTATTTGCCTCTTATTCACCTAGGTTTGTGTCTAATATAGAATAAGTGTAAAATAAATATATTTTAAATGAATAAATGAGCAAATGAGTAATGCAAAGAAATATAGAAAGCCCCTATCTGTATTGCTTCATTTTCTTCCAGCTCAAATTTACCATTTGAGCAAAGGCATCTAAGGAAAGGCAAATTGTGCTCTGTAGTAAATAAGCTGTGTATTCTAAGTTCATGTTTAAAGGATTTTTTTAATCCTCTTTTGAATTTGGTAAAAATATGTCTATGCGTGAGACTTTATTTATAGTCTGTACCATAGAACCTTTTTCAGTTGAAATCATTTGGATTCAAAATTTAAATACCCCTATTAAAATGTAATTATGTCAGTCAATGATGCAAGATCTTGGGCAAAAATGTGAACACAATAATAGCTAACAGAGAGTATTTCCCTTGTACCAGATACTCTTCCAGGGGATTCATGCATAATAACCAATTTATCCCAAATTTACTCTATGAAGGTGGATTAATTATACAGATGAAGCATCTGAGATAACAAAAGTTAAGAAAGTTGTCCAAAGGAAAGAACCATTTGGGAGTGAAGAGATTCTTCTTGATGCTTAAGATAAACATCATCTACATGTATGTAGAATATGTATGCATATGCACAGAACAGACATGTAGAAAAAAGTTAGCAGAGGTTACTTCCAGGGGGCACTGGAGGAATAAGGATCTACAGTGGGAGGGGGATTGATGTTTTACCATAAACACCTTTGTACTGTCTGAAAGGTTACTATGTGCATATGTTACACTTTCAGTTTAAAAATAAAAAGAGGGAAAATACTAGCTATCCTGAATTTGAGTTATTTATGCTCCACTTGGCAAGGGATGTCAAATGAAGGGAGGAAAGCTAAGGCCCAAACTGTCAATATCACAGTCTTGCTCACAGTCTGTCCTGTTTAACAGAGAGTATTTAGGGTACTTTATAAACATAAAAAATATGTAGTTTATATATGTTACAAATATACCTTTGGGAAAAATATATTACAAATATAGTTTGTTCCCCTTTATTTGAATTGTTTTATGTATTAATCCATTTCAAAAGGCCACTGTTAAATATATGTAATATATCAGTATATCTATGCATTAGTCGCTATTTTTTTTTTTTTTTTGCGGTACGCGGGCCTCTCACTGTTGTGGCCTCTCCCGTTGCGGAGCACAGGCTCCGGACGCGCAGGCTCAGCGGCCATGGCTCACGGGCCCAGCCGCTCCGTGGGATGTGGGATCTTCCCGGACCGGGGCACAAACCGGTGTCCCCTGCATCGGCAGGCGGACTCTCAACCACTGCGCCACCAGGGAAGCCCAGTCGCTTTATTTATTAATAGAATAATTAAACTAGCTACATGTACTGAGATGCAGAAGCATTTCTTTGAAAACAGCACTGGCTTTTTGATCACCATAATTCCATCAAATGAGTAGCAAATCTCATCAATTTCAAAGCTATGCTGAGGTGGTATGTTGAGATATCAGTCTAAGATATTGTTTCAGTTGTCAGGAAAAACACTTGTAAGGAGAACTAGTCTATTTGTCTGTTTCAAAATGAGCTTTTTTCAAAAAGGCTGTAATCTAAAAGACGCGAAACGAATGACAGAAGACAAGACTGATAGTAGGATGAGCCACAACTGTTATTTTGCCTTCAGCTCAATCAGACTCACCAAAGAAATAATAATTCAGACACAGGATAGGATGGGGTGGGATTGGCAGTGCTTTCTTCACTTTTGAGATAAATACATGCAAGCAAAGACCTTGAACCTTAAGGAAAGCACTTAATCTCTATTTAGAAATATATTTTAAGTAAATATCTATTTGATGTAAAAAGGATCACATCACTTGGAGAGAAATGTCAGCAATAATGGCTGACACGTAATAACACATTCCAACCAACCTTGCACTCTACATTCATTATCCCACTTAATATCCCATTTTCTATAGGTTCAAAATGATGAAACAAGTGCCACAAGGGTAAGTGACATTCAAAATAAAACACCCTAGAAACAGAGGAGGAGAAACTCAAGTACAGGAATGTCAATTCTAAGTCCAAAGTTGAGCACACACAGCACTTATTCACCAAATATTTATTTCACTCCTTTCTGCCAGGTGCTCTACTAAGACCTTGGGATTCAATTCTCTGAAGGAGTTTACCTGTTAGTGGGAGAGATTAATGGTATCAAGTTAACATTTTTTAAAGTTACATTTTGTGATAAACTATATGATGGAAATGAAGAGTGAGCTGTGGTTAAGACTGAGGTGAGGTCTTTCAGTGGAGGGTCAGGGAAGGGTCTCAGAGGTTGTGGCATTGAGCGGAGCACCAAAGACCAGAAGAAGCTGCTTGTGTAGGGCAGGAGAAAGGACATTAGAAACAGAAGAAAAACCAAAGTCCAAGGTTCTTAGAAAAAACTTCACCTGTCTGTGGAACAGAAAGGAGGCCAGTGTTCTGGACTGTGCAACCAGAGGGAGAAGTCTACAGAGAAGGGAACAGGGCCAGATTATTTAAGACTTTGTAGATCATGAAAGGAGTTTGAATTTTATTCTTAATAAAACAGGAATTCACTTAAGGAGTTTAAACCAAAAAATAACTCTTATCGAATTTTAATTTAAATTTTTAAATGTAAAATTTGCTTGGCAAATGACTAGATAGTGGTACTATTTACTTAAAGTGATTGTATAACTTATACTTGAACAAGGATAGTTTTGAGAATGAAAGGAGGCCTTACTAATAATTACACCATGACAACAGATCTAAACTAGGACTGTTCCAGGTGTATTAGTTGGCTTTTGCTACACAGCATTCTACCCATTGGATTTAAGCAATGTTTTCTTAGCTCATGATTCTATAGTCAGTTAGGAGCATTCTGTGGTCTGGGTCTGCTTAGCTTAATCCCTCTGGACTCAGGGAGAATGAAGAAGGGCAGTTGGTGGCCAAATGATCTAACATGGCCTCTGGATCACTCTAGACTCACATACCTGGCTGTTTTCCATCAGGGGTATGGGTGCAAATGTGCCACTGGTCTCTACTTATCCACCAGGCTGGCACACCCACATGGTGGCAACAGGGTTCTACAAGCCACAAAGTTGAAGCTACAAGGCCCCTTGAGGTCTAGGCTCATAACTCATATGACTTGTAACCTCATCATTTGTACTACATTCAGTGTATCAAAAGTCACAAGGTAAGCCCCAGATTTAAGGGATGGGGAACCAGATTCCACGTTTTGGTGAGAGTTACTGTAAAGTGCTGTGGCCATTTTGAACATTTGTCAGCTCTTAAGTTGATAGTTTCAGAGGTTGTGTAAGCTGGATATTCTGTGTTAGAATAATCCTTTAAACCCTCCATAAACCATCCATATACTCAGAATGAAGTAGGCATCTTTAAAGCAGATGCTTAAATCAGATATAGCCACTGAGAATACTGGTCAAACATAGAAGATAATTGCCCATTCATGGTTCTATGCCTCCTGGGTCACTCAAGCTGCCTCTGGGGCAAAACACTCTCACAGCCCAAGGATTCTTACCCTTGAGGGGACATGTTGATGGCACCTGAAAAATTAATGACCACAACTGGACAATTAACTGTCTATAGCTTTGCCAAATTAAGGAAATTCAAAGGACTCACGGTAAAACTCAGAGCAATAGGAAGGATGTGCAGGTCTCATAACCTCACGTGTTCTTAGCTTTAGTCCTCTTCTGGTGTACTCATTCCCTCCTGCCTAGGTGCAAGATCTCCACTAGTCCACACTGCAACCAGACCCCCACTCCCTCCTACATCAAGTGAACTCCCAGTGGACCAAGATTTTACATAAGTCTCTATTTTAAAAAGCTTCCCAGAGTATCTTGAGCTTCCAGGTTTGGGAACCACTGATGTTATCAACAAGTTTATAGTTGAACCTAGATTCTCACTTAATCTTGCTCCAAATGATATGTGTTTTCTTGGAACTAAAGAAATCATAACTTAGAAAACTTAGAAAATCATTATTTTCTAAGAAGAGACAAAATATTATTTTGATTTCTTTGAAATAATTTACTAGAAAATTTTGCATCACTAAATAAAGAAATCCTTCTTAAGGGCACTATATCTCAAATTTCAGACACCTGGTTCCTGTAAATTAGAACACATATCTTAGGGATATGGCTGGCAGATGCCACTTTTATGAGTGAATTTTCAAGACTGGTACATTATTCTCCTGAAAAAATTTCTGAAATGCATAAAAATGAACAACAGCAACTACAGAGCACATAGAAAATTCTGCTCAATCACACCTAAACTAATGGAGAGCAAAGAGCAAGGTTTGTTATTTCTTCCCTTTGTGTACACCAAACATTGTTAAAGTAATAATAGTAATAATGGCTATAATCATTGAGTCCTACACTACAGCCTCCACAATGCTTTGCACTAAGCACTGTACTTGCATTAGTCTATTTAATCTTCACAAAATCATGAGGTAGGAGTATTATCACTCTTTTAAAGATAAAGAATCCAGAACGTAAGAATGTTAAGTAACTTGTCCAAGTCACACAGCTGGTGATAGAGCTGGGATGGGACCAAGGTCATCATATTCCAAAGCCCAAAATTTCAGCCATTACTACAACCTGCCATAGAGTAAGACAAAGGGGTAGAGCAAAGGCAGAGACGGTAATAAGAAAGCTGAAAACATGGTCATGATTTCTCAACATATGCTGAGTAATAACTACAAATTTGACTTCCAAACTTGAGATTCTCCCAATCCACAATTTAGGTAAATATATAACTACTCCCAGGGGAAAATGAACAGAGCATTATGTTCTATTACTATGTTCATCTTCTAGTCCTTTGCTCTTAAGAGAACATTACTAAACTAAAATGTGGGTTTTTTTTCTTTTTTAGGGGGAGTATTGTTTGTTTTTGTTTCTATATCACATTCATAATTGTCAGTGAGATGAAAGTTTATTTTGTGCTTAATCAATAAAAAATAATAGCATTCAAGGGCTGCCCACCAAGAGAACAAAAGTCACTGGTGGAAATTAAGTGTTAAGTCCAACTGAATGGGTCCCATACAAAGGGGCAAATAGGAAGCAATGCAAGTCCTCTCCCATATACCATTATATGTATCTTCCTACAAGAAAAAGGACATTTCGGGCTTCCCTGGTGGCGCAGTGGTTGGGAGTCTGCCTGTTAATGCAGGTGACACGGGTTCGAGCCCTGGTCTGGGAGGATCCCACATGTCGTGGAGCAACTGGGCCCGTGAGCCACAACTGCTGAGCCTGCACGTCTGGAGCCTGTGCTCTGCAACAAGAGAGGCCGCGAGAGTGAGAGGCCGTGCACTGCGATGAAGAGTGGCCCTTGCTTGCCGCAACTAGAGAAAGCCCTCACACAGAAACGAAGAGCCAACACAGCAAAAAAAATAATTAATTAATTTAAAAAAAAAAAAGAAAAAGGACATTTCACCAATTTGCCAAGTAGGTCAGGAATTTTCACAACTACTAAAGTAAAAGTTAGCCATATATGGATTATTCCTAGGAATAATTTTGCTTGAAAGGGATTTATGTCTCAACTAGTAGCAAATAGTGCAGATCATTTGAACATAGTTTGCACTGTAAATTTTTGCTGAAAAGGCTTTCCAAATGATTAGTGAAGACTTTTAAATATATCATACATTCATATATATCTTTACTTTTTTCTTGTTATTATTTATCTTCTAAGTGAGAATTTGTCTTTCTAAATTTGCACAGCAAATACTTTGTTTTATTAGATATATTCCAAAAAGACATTGTTTCCAGTAAATGGAATATTTAGTATTACATTTATCTATCATGTATCTTTGTTTTCTCCTAAATGTTATACACAGTTTCTCTGCTATTATTATTGTGTAATATTTTGATTGAATTACATTATTAAGAACTACCTAAATTCATTTTAGGTACAGTTTAACAAATCAAATTTAAATGTTTTGTAGATACCATAAAATTCCCCTATGAGTCAGTGCTGCATGTTCGGTTCAATTATTGAACTGTAGCTAGATGTGTCAAGAGAAGAGAACCATATATTTTCCAAGACTATGCTCTCAATTTTATAACCCCTCCAATCTCCTTCTATTTTCAAGACCAAAGGAGAGGTGTGAAGGGAGGTGCAAGAGCATTTGACCCAAATATTAGGTGAGAGAGAGAGAGACCTGTGCCTATGTCTTAGCAAAGTAAGGAAGGGTGACATTTTACCATAAACAAAGAACTCCTGAATTCATCAATGCTGCGAAATCTGAGAGTGAGATGGCAGGGCCAGAGGTGATAGGAAAACTACACGGGTCTTAACAAAACTTGTAAGAGGACATTATCTTTCTTTCCAAATGCTCAGTTTAAATTAGTTCCCCATAATTGGTGTAGAAAATAAAGAGAAATATATCTTTACCCTTCAAACAGCTTGATAAAATCGTACATCTGTAGCTAACCAGAGTGTGCAGGTATGTCAGGAACCCCACTTAAAAGAAGTAAATAAGAAGCGTATCTACACAGCCCATCTAAACAAAATCCTAAAAATTTGCTTTGTGGAGCTGAATGGCTAAGATGAGCTGTTATATTAATCAAATTACATAAGAAATGGCCAAATGTCTATTTTGTGCTGTGTGGAGACAGACACTAGCAATCAAAGCTAGAGAGTTTTAATGAGGAGACTTAATTAAGACACACATCTTCAGAAACATGAGTTTCTGCGAAAAATCACTGCCAAACTCAGTGCTAATTAGCAAAGATTGGGAATTCAGAAAATCTGGCTGTTAGAAAAAAGTATGCTAAAGAGTAACTATAGAGTACTGCCCACAGAGTATATTGTTGGGGTTTTGATCCTGTGACAGAAACTTGTAGATCTGGACAGCAACAGGTCTTTGAATGATGCCCAGCCAGTCTTCCCCACTAAGAGCAGAGTTCTTCCAAAAACATCCTGACACCTGGGAACCTCAAAACCAGAGACCAAGGACTCATTACATTCTTTGGCTATCCTTTCAATTTTTGAATAGCTCAATTTAATTGTAAGTATTGTCTTCAACTGAGCCAAATCTGTCTCTTCGAGGTTTTCATTTATTAATTCTGGCTCTGTGAAATTATCCAGATGAAGTCTAACCCCACTTCTCCATACCTCTATCTGTTATGTTTCCTCTTCTGTAGTACGACAGGATTCCCTGTTGTTTCTACCGTCCCTCATGTAACCCTGCTTCAGACCTTACCACCATCTGGGTCAGTCTCTTCTGAAAAAGATCCAGTTGCTGTTTTTCTTAAAGCTGTGGTGCCTCAAAATGTAATCTATTCAGTGTGTCTCCAGTCCTCTGGACTCTAGAATTTTGTAATTGCTACCTAAGTTTGTATTAACATTTTGGCAGTTACAACACACTGTTGGCTGATTTTCAACTTGTAATCAACTAAAACACCTGTCTTTTACTTATGAACAGCTATTGAGCCAGGTTCCTCTATATTTTGTACTCCACCAGTTGATTTTTAAGTCCAAATTTGTTTCATTCTTATTGAACAAATGATCAATGTCCACTTGTAGAAAAATTAGAAAATGCAGCAAGATAACCAAGATAAGCAAGAATATAAATTAAGTATAAATCATCCCTTTATTCCAAACATTTGAAGACAATTGCTATCTACATTTTGGTAAATACTTTCCCAACTGCCTTTTCTATGCATACATATGCTGATTGTTGGATATTTATGTGAATTTTTGTCTACACACACAAAATATAATTACATATACTCTTATGATCTACCCTTTTTCTAAGTTGCACTTTGTAAATATCTTTAAAATTTTAAGATACATATTTATTCATCTATATTTTCCTTTGAAATAGCTTCACAATACTCCAGTTTTAGATGTAACATTGTTCCAGGTACTATGGCTGTGTAACAAACCACTTCAAACTGTAGTGACTTAAAACAACATTTATTTTGCTCACAAATCTGCAATTTGGAAGCGCTCAACAACTTGTCTGCTCTAGTTAGAATCAGCTGTAGTGGCTGAAAGGCTGGAGGCTGGAATCATCTGAAATCTCATTCACTTATATGACTAGTAGACGCTGGCTGTCAGCAGCAATCTTAACTGGGGCTTTCTGCTAGGACACCTAAAGATGACCTTGCCATGCGGTCTGGGCTTCCTTACAAGCCGGGTTTCAAGGAAGAAAAGCCCCAAAGGAGAGAGAATCAGGTGGAAAGTCATATTGCCTTTAAAAGTCATCCAATTTCACTTTCATCATATGTTATTCAGTGAGGGAGCCACAAAGTCCTGCCTAGGTTCAGGGGAGGGGAAAATGTAAATGGGGGAGTGACAAAGTTAAGGAAGAACACGTGGGACTGGAAATACTGTTATGGCTATCTTTGGAAATCACTATCGCCACAGCCACAATTCATTTCACCTACTTAATACTGTTTAAAATGTCCACCATTATAAAAAATGCTTCAACACAATTCTCAAATAGACATTTGTATTTACACAATTATTTCTGTAGGATATTCTGAGAACAGTGATTACAAAGTTTAAGCACATTTTTAAGGCTTTTGATAGATATTGGCAAATTGCCATTCAGGAACATGAATAGCAATTTAGACCCCAATCATCAGTGTACAAATGGAAAAGCCCATTTCTTAACTCTAGCTTAAACACTGCATATTATCAGACTTCTTAGTATTAGCCAGTGCTATAGTATTGTTATTTAAATTTGAGTTTGTTTGATTACTAGTACATTTGAACATTTTATACATCTACTGATTATTTGTATTTCTTCTTAGAAATTGCTTTTTTCTTGGCCTTTGATCACTTTCCTTTTGATCTCTCTTTGAAGTATTTTTTAGAGAATTTTATGTATTAACATTAAACCTTGTCAAATACATTGCAATGCTTTTCCTGATTCCTTATTTGCCTATTATACTCTATGTAAAGTTCTGATGTTTTCCTGTTTTCAAAAGAATATTCATTTCTTAATAATGGTTTGTTTGAGGTCTTCTTCAAGACCCACACTTACACAAAAATTCACCTATATTTTCTTCTAATACCTTTTTTAAGACTTAATTTTTATATAAAATCCTTAATAAATCTGAAATTTGGGTGTATGGGAAGAAGTAGAAAACTACATTTTTTTCTAAATATCTCTTTTCTTGAAAACCATTTAAAAATTAATCATTTCTCCTATTCTTTACTTTTATTATTTACCATACACCAAATACATAAACGTACTACTTCCTAGTTTTTTTATTTTCTTTATGATTCCATTTATCTGTCTATTCCAACTTGTCTATCAAGCTATTCTACCTATTTATCAATGTATTCTTATGACGCTATTCTAGATACTGCTGCTTTATGGGCAATGATATGTAAACTTTTTTGTTTCTTAAAGCCATTTGAGAATCTGATGGATTGTTTGGATTCTATACCTAGAAAAATGCACGTGTGGGCATACACAAAACTGCTTTCATTCAGTTTCCTACAATTATCCATCTCTGAGACCCATATAAGGGGACTTCATCTTTGCATATATCTCATGAATTTAACTCTGAGTATTTTATTCTTTAGACTGTTATTGTGAATGAGTTCTTTTTTCCATTTCATTTTGTTATATTTGTTTGTTGATAGCATATAGGAAAGCTGTGGATTTTGTTAAACAATTCTTTTTGTCCAGCCACCTTTTTGAATCCTTTCAAATCTAACTGTTTTCATTTTAAATCCTTTGTGTGTTCTATATAGACAATCAAACCATCTGCACTGAATATAATTGGGTCTTCTCTTTCCCAGCATTTAAATATGTTAGAATATTTAAAACATATATCTTAGCTAGAATATCTAAAACAAGGCTTAATAATAATGGAGATAAAATACTTCTATTTTTATTCATTTTTTGATGCATGAGTTAATGAGAATGCAACTAAAATTTCACCTGGTTACATGTGCAAGATAAAAATTTTTCATTGTGTTCAATTTCCTTGTTTTTCATAAGTTTTTCTTCTATTCCCAGTTTGTTAAACATAAATGCCTTTTAAAGTTTTTATTTAGATATAATTCACTTGCCAAAAAATTCATCCTTTTAAAGTGTACAATTTAGTGGGTTTTAGCACAGCCACAAAATTATGCAACCATTACCATTATCTAATTCCAAAACATTTTGTCACTCCAAAAGGAAATCATTCCTTAGTAGTCACTCCCCATTCCCACTTACCCCAGGCCCTGGTAACCACTAACCCATCTTCCATCTCTATGAATTTGCCTATTCTGGACATCTCATATAAATACTTTCTTAGTGAATTCAGCCCATTATTTCAAGTCTAATGATATTTCTGAATTCTGATTCTACTCCAGATCATATTAGCTATTAATTCTTTAATGCTAGATGAATGTTGATCAATTTCATAAGTATGCCTCTGCATCTTAAGTCACTAAAAAATGTCACAGAAATGTGCCAATTATTTGTGCAATTTCTATGTAGGAATCTCCTGTTACATTGGTATAACAAGCTAAAAATTTACTCATCTTTAGAATCATCTTGTCTGCATGCCTGTATTTTGCCTAAAAAACTGTTAAGTGATTAGCTAAAATTACAACATATTGTTTCTGCTGTAGCAGCCAAACCCTGCCAAATGCTGAAATTAGAGTTTTGGGGGCAAAGTTTACTCTAAGTCACTACGTATTAGTTCTAATCAATGCACCTTGTTCTGTATGTGAATAAACTATCTCTTTCATAACAAAGGCCAAACTCTTTTCTAGTATTAACTACAAACCTAATGACCCACAGTTTTTAAAACAAAACTTTAAAAAAATATATCAAATTGTTACAGTTTTTCCATACTCTAAATTCTGTAAGTTTTCCCTTTTCTGTAATACCTAAAAATCATAGACAACGGGCCAATTGCTAAATATCCACTTTAGTGTCTGCTTTGTAAACACCACAGCCTAGATGGATAAATGGTGAAAGGGAAAACAGTATAATTCACATCAATCTGCCAAGTTGCTAGTGGTTCTTGACCCACAGTTTATGAAACCTTCCATATTGAATTTTATTATATTCAGAATATCATTCCTCCCTCAAACATTTGATCACTATAAATTATTATGAAAGATGAAGAGTCATGGACTCTGACATGCATGGCATGAGTATAGGGAAGGGCCAAGGAATGGTCCCATGTAGCACTTCGGCTCTTCAGGCCCCCTACCCTCAGATGGGGCCCAATGTCTGCTTCTGGGGCAGGGCTGGACCTGCCACCAGTCCCGGAGCGGGTATGGAGGCTCCTCTGTCCACTCAAGCTCCTCTCACAGCCCAGTCCTTCAGGCCTCCAGTGCTGTCAGCTGCAACCTGGCATTTGGACAGAACTGGCTTCCCACCAGGGTGGGGCCTCAGACTCAGAAGCTATCCATCCTCTGGAATCGGTCTCTTTCTAATTCCTCCTTGTAAAAGAGCTTGACCTCCCAGCTCACCAGGCCTTTGGTCTTGTGTGGATGTGTGTATACATACATGTGTACCGTAGAACCAAAACAAAAATGGAATCACTTTTGTTGGGGACAAAATGGAGTTGGCTAATGCAGGCACATTAATGAAAAAAATGAAGCTTAACCTTACCTAACATTAGCTACAGGAATTCACAGCTCTTCTCAGAAATTAGCAGAGGACGCCAGCCAATCCGCAGATGCCAAATCTGTTCACACCATCTTTGGCATTCCTTGTTCCTGACTCAGCTACTCTGAGCCAAATAAGGAAGAAGGCCACCAGGCTTCAGCTGAAAAAGACAAATTCCACATTTACCCCTTTAGTCCTTACTAGTCCCTTGTGTTATTTCACTTCCTTCTTTTTTTTTTTTTCTTTGTAATATCAATGCCTTTGTTACTGGTTTCTAAGAACTCATTTATGACTAAGGATGTTAACTATTTGTCATGCAATGCAAATGAAATGCTATGTTTTATTGCCATCAATTTACTACGGTGGGGCTTCCCTGGTGGCGCAGTGGTTGAGAGTCCGCCTGCCGATGCAGGGAACACAGGTTTGTGCCCCGGTCTGGGAAGATCCCACATGCCGCGGAGCAGCTGGGCCCCTGAGGCATGGCCGCTGAGCCTGCGCGTCCGGAGCCTGTGCTCCGTAACGGGAGAGGCCGCAACAGTGAGAGGCCCGCGTACCACAAAAAAAAAAAAAAAAAAAAAAGAAATGTACTACGGTGTTCTGTATTTTGGTTATGTATTAAAATATAATCATGTAGTGTTTAAAAACAAACAAAACACCTTTAGTCAATAACTAGCAGGGAACTTATTGCTCCCGCAGCCTTGAGTTTCCCAGTTTTGCAGGTCGTAAGCCTTGCAAACAAACTCATCTTTCTGCTTTGTTTTACTGTGTGTTTTTGACAATACATACCTGTGTGCATATAGGGGCCAGAACAGAGGTCCAAACTCACTGACGCAGTCCAGGACCCAAAAAAGAAATGACAGAAAACCTTCCTCCTAAAACGGCGGAATTAGAAGAGTGTCGGCGAGGAGACTTCTCCGCGCGCGCTGTATCATCGCGGTGAATAGAAGACACACACCCTGAACTTTCGCGAGAAGTAGGAAGTATCGCGCTGGCGCAATGCAGTAGCTCCTGCTGGTTTTGGTAGGTTCGCTGGCGGGTATGTGACAGAGGCAGTCAGTGTGGAGGCCACTGCACCCCCGGGGACTCGCCATTAGGAGCAGCACCTTAGCCAACACCTCGGAGATCGAAGCCGAGATGGCTCGGACTAAAAGAACAAGACCACAGCACACCGCTTAGGGCTGCTTAAGGCTCGCTCTGGTAAGCTTCGCGGAGAACTCATTACTCGAACAGGTGGTGGTGCTGGTGAGCCGGAAGGTTTTGTTGTAGCCAAGACAGGTGGTGCTCGAATTGGGTTTGTGGGCTTTCTAACTATGAGGAAGTCAGCCCAGCTCAGTAACTTGGCAGGGGTATATTCTGAGGTGGCAGCCTGAATTCACTACTCTAACCACTGTGCCCCGTGTCATCAGATACAGAGGGGCCAAGATCCAGCTCCTGGATCTCCCAGGTATCATTGAGGGTGCCAAGGATGGGAGAGGCAGAGGCAGTCAAGTCGTTGCAGTGGCCTGAACATGTAACTTGATGCTGGTTGTTCTGGATGTCCTGAACTGTTGAGACAGAAGAAGATAATTGAAAACGAGCTGGAAGGCTTTGGCATTCACTTGAGCAACAAACCCTCTAATATCGGTTTTTAGAAGAAGATAAGGGACGCATTCATCTGAAAGCCTCTTGCCCTCAGGGTGAGCTGGATGCTGAAACTGTGAAAGAGCTTTCTGGCTGAGTACGAAATTCGTAACGCCGATGTGACCGTCGCGATACCACAGCTAGTGACTGCATTGAAGTGGTGGAAGGAAACAGAATTTATATCCCCTGATATCTATGTGTTAGTTAAATAAGATTGATCAGATCTACACTGAGAAATTGCATGTCGTCTATAAGATGCCTCATTGCACCCATCTCTGCCCATCACTGCTGGAATTTTGATGACTTGTTGGAAAATATCTGGGAGTATCTGAAACTAGTGAGGACTTAGACCAGACGCAAAGGCCAGTTCCCAGATTACACATCCCCAGTGGTGTTCTGCCTTACCCCAGAACCACAGCGGAGGATTTCTGCTGAAAATTCGCGAAAATCTTATCAAAGAATTTAAATACGTTCCAGCCTGTGGTTTCTCTGTGAAACACAAAAAAATGGTTAAAGCCATATGTTGGGGGATGAGGATGTCATTTAGACACGGAAAACTTCCCCTTTCTCCATCTGCTAGGCCAACCCCTGCAGCTTTCCAAATGACCAAGCATCCTACCCCAAACCCCTTCTGGCTTTGGATCAAGATTCAGGAGGGAGATGGAGGCACCCAAACTGGCACAGCACTTACCTTCATGTCACCTTGTACTTTGAACTGCCTAAAGGACCAGGTAGGAAAAAAAAATGACCACATTCATTAGGATTTGTTTATTTATTTATTCTTTATCTATTTGGGAATTCATAATTAAGGTGGTCATAGGATCATAAACATTTTTGAAATCTTGTTCAGGGCATGAGTATGCAAATCTGCAAATATGTAAATAAGGACACCTTTACCTGAGGTGAGGCTAATGAATGTTTAATGAATGCTTGAGTGACATAACCTTTCAATGACAGTGCTCGCTCTGCTTTTCATGCTTGCATATTGGACACATCAGTAATTATTTAAACTTTTATCTTTCATCATTTAATTAATGGAAATAAAGACAAACCTGAATATATTCTATTATTGAAGAAAACGACAAAATATTATAACTACCGAAGAGAAAAAAAAATTTGTGAAAGCTCATTTTAGACCAATTTTGTTGTATTTTAAAATATCTGTATTTACAGAAATACATTAAGATAAATATAAGCTTTATAGTAACCCAAATATTTCCTCTTCATTTATGAGTATGATCAATAGGAGCTGCTACAAAACAGAAGAAAAGGTAAATCCTTAAAATATTCAGTTCTAGAATGTGTCCATGACCTTTTGTGCCTTGTGCCACGTGATGAATTATTCATAGAACATTGATAACAGTGTGACATACAGTCTTATACACAGGGGATCAAATCATTGAGCTAGGAGAGGAAGATTGTAATTCTTCTTTTGGCTCTGCCATTACCTGTTTGACCCTGGCCAGTTTATTCATTCATTCATTCGTTCATTTATTCAACTCAACAAAATTTTAGGGAACTTCTCCCAAGTGCTTTGCACTCTACCAAGCAATGGGATATAGCAATTACCAAAATGTCCCCAGCTTCATAAAGCTTACAGTACAGTCATTTAACCTCCATTCAAGTCATTTACTTTCTAGTCAAGACACATAATTTTTTTGGTCTCAAGTGTTCTTACTTATGAAATGAAAGAACTGGGTATTTGTAATACCGTATCAAAGACTCCTGAGTCTTCATCAATAAAACATGCTTTCAGTCATGTTCTCCATAATGATTGTAGGTTGTCCTCAGTTATGCATACCATGTTGCAAAATTCTTATGTGACCACTAGCAACTGTTCCTTGAGCCAATTGACACTTGCTGTATGGTACATCAAATACTACCACGATATTCACTGAACAACCCACGTGTCCATCCCATAATCATGACCTCTTTAAGTTCCACTCCTAACTCAGAGCATTCCAACCAGTGTGAAGGGGCTATGGGAGTGTGAGATGATAGCAATTCCCTCCAGCTATAGAGGAATATGATAAGGATGTGGTAGGCTAGAGCACCTGGCTTGTGGGCTTCTAAAGCAAACAACCCAATCTACTGCCTTTTATGTATTGTATATGTATATCATTTTCTAGGTATACCATGATGTAAAAGAAATTGGGAATTATTACTCTAACCAATCAAGTTATAAAGTAAAAAATGCAAATATTACAATGTAGGTAAAGAAAAAAGTAAATTATAAGAGCAGAAGAAAATTAGGAAATAGTCACTGTCAAGCTCTAAAAAGTCTTTTAGAGCACCAAAACTAATTTAATATTATCTGTATAAAATTGGAACCAACAGATTTTAGGCTATTTCAGAGAATATAATACTGTACAGGAATATGACATCGAATCTAAAGTAAAGGAGTAAGCAGCATCTTTGGTCAAAAGTCTCAAGCTATAAATTAATCATTTCAGTTTATGAGGCTGTGTCCCCTTCCCCTTTATTTAATATGTTTATAAATAATCATTCTCTAAAGGGACTATAAATAACCTCTATGTTTGTAAAGTTAAATAATATATACTACCAAATCTAAATTCCTGTGATTATGTCCCTGGAACCCTAAGGGATAATTATTTTTAAAGCTTTCTTATTCTGACTTAAATATAAGTAAATAAATTAGATCAAAGCCCTGATTTCTATAAGAACTCCTGTTGGTTCTTACAGAAATACCATCCCTCAAGGTTCTCAAATCTGTCAACCTCCCCATTCACACAGCCACTGCCTTAAGTCTAGCTTTCATGTCTATCATCCAGTCCCCCTCCCCATTGTTTCCAGAATGCTTCTCTGTCCTCTGCAAGATGTTTTGAAGAATCCACTTCATCTACAGAATTGGTTTCCACAGAAGGAGGAATACACAACCTACTATAATCTCAAATTGTTTCAGGAGGGATTTGTATGTTTTTCAAGTGGATTTTCTTTAAAGGTAAATAACACTGGTCAGCTGAGTAAAGTCAGAGTTCCCTGATATGGCACCCAAGGTCCTTCTTGATATGCCTTCAGCATTTCTCTTTAGTCTTGTCTCCTACCGTCCGTATTGCAAATAATTCTAAACTGTCTACGGTTTCCCCCAAATATTGGTGCATCAAATACTGGTGTATTTAAACATGCCTTTCTTTTACCTGTAGTACCCTCCATCTCCACTTCTCCCATCCTTCAATTACACTTCTCTGATCTTCACAGATAAAGTTTATCACTCCTCACTCCGTCCATGTTTTAACATCTGCTGCTCTTACAACACAGAGATAAAAGTATGCTTATGTCCATCTTATCTGCTAGATAGGATCTTTTTTGAGTATAGACATTGTGGATTGTATCTTATTCAACCAGCATAAGGCCAAGCATATTAAGTACACAATAAATATTTATTAACTTCAAGGAAAACCTTTCCCATAAAGTTTGTCATGATATTCTCTGAAGCTTTAGAAGTCAAATTATAATTGAGGGTCCTTTAAAGATAATGTGATATCAACCGTGAAAAAATATTTTCAACTCCTTACAAAATGTATAACATATAAATTCAGTGTAGTGAAGAAGAGATTTGAGGTTATAATGCCTATATTCAAAATTCCTTATTCATGTCAGCAATGACTATGAAGCAGGCAGTGTGCTAGGTACTGAGATTGAAAGATGAATAAGAAAGGGTCACTAGAACCTTCAGTTCAAAAATATATCTGATTATCTATATTCATGAAGCCTACTCAAACTTTTCTCAAATACTCATGAAAATAAAGGGAAAAAATAATGGCTTGACATCATCAATTACTAAGATTAATAACAATCAATACCAGTTTCTGGAAGGAAATGAATGTGAACTGGTAATTTTCAAGGTTTTAGTTAATATTATACCGTGCCTTTGTTTCATAGTATACACTCAACCTGTAGTAACATAGCATATGACTCAAGATTCTGAGAAATATTATTTTAGATCCAAATTCTATACCTAGCCATAACAGGGAAGCCATGTCCAAAGGGAATTCCTGGCAGTGCTAGCTTATATCATCTTTTTAAAAAGAAAACAGTGTAAAGAGAGATTCTTGTTCCCAATATTTTCCAGGAAAAACAAGTGTCAGTATTTCTTCGGAATGCGCTAACATGGGTCATATGCCAATTTCAGAATCAATCACTCTGGCCAAGAGAATAAATGAGGTAATTGGCCAGACTTAGGTTATATCTGTGTGCCTGGAGGGAGAGCAGTAAGGGCCAGAGGTCATCCACACCTAAACCACACAGATTGAGAGTGGGCTCAAGTCAATGGTATAAAAAGAAAGAGAAAAAGTTGCTGAAAATCGAAACAACGCAAGCCCCTTCTAGAATAAGAAGAGAGAAAACCTCCAAGTCAGTATTAATCTATGTTCTCCTTTCAGCACTATTCCTCCCTAAGAATGTGCAAACTATTGTAGTACCAGGTACAGTAGATAGTTATAATAGTTATAAAAACAGGTTTCACTTCACAGACGCCATGGAAAAGCCTAGGAAACTCCCAGGGATCCATGAACCACATTTTGAGAGCCACTGCTATGGAAAATGCTTCTCAAATTTTGATGTCTATATTAATCTCCTGTGAATTCTGATGAACTGTAGATTGTGGTTTAGTTGGTCTGGGATGAGGCCTAAGACTCTTCATTTCTAACAAGCTTCCAGGCAATATTAATATGCTGCTGGTCCACGAATCACTCTGAGTAGCAAAACTTAAACAGTAAGGACATAATTCACATGAAATCCAGACAGAGAATTCATGATTGGTTTACCCTGTTGTTGTTTTCTCTATATATATCTTTCTCTTTCTCTACACTACCATCCACAATGTCAGTTTTGTTCTAAGACTGATTTCACCCTTAATCATGGGATGTCTTGTAAGAAGCATTTGAGCTTTATCCTTCCTCATTTATGTCCACCTGGTGAGAGCACTTCCCACCCTCAATGAACCAAAGACTTGAGCTCGTGTTCCTGACCTCTTAAAGCAGTTCCTGCAGCCAGAGGAAATGCCATGTGTGATTGGTTCAGAGCTGGGATACATGAGTCCTTCACTGTTTTGGGAGGAGATGATTTATCCTATGAGTCCTTCACTGTTTTGGGAGGAGATGATTTATCCTAATTAAGCGAAAAGTGAAATGGTGAGGTATAACATTGAGCCAACAAATTCTACTTCAATTTAGCATAAAAAAATAAAGGAATGAATTGTATGATGTAAACATTAGGGAAAATGAAAAATAAATATGGAAATTACAACACCAAAAAAGAAGGAATAGGAAGGATGAAGAAATGAGTGTTGAAGAAATAGATAATAATTAATTCCTATTAATAAAGTGCTGGAAAATGAAGAAGGAATGATTAATATAATGGAATTGGAACCTTTTTAATATTTAAGAAAAATGGGGTATAAAAATGCTCCAGTCAAAAAATCAGGAAAAGAGGGGAAATCACAGAAAATAAAAAATAAAAAGAGATGAGTGAGATTTATCTATTTTAAACACAGACTTTCACATTACATTAAGATATTTTGCATAACAGAAACTTTGTAAATAAAGCAACACAAAGAGGGAACATGAAAAGAATAAAATGAAAATGTATGGCCAGTGTCACTGTCATAAACATATGTATGTAAACATATACCTATAGTCATGAACATGTATATATGTAAGTATATATAGTCATAAAAATGTATATGTGTACAATGTTTCAGAAATGAAACATAAACACAAAGTAATGAGTGGGTTGAAGCTGCAGTGATGCTGGGTTTACAAGCTAAAGCAGAAGGTGAGAGTAGGAAACATAATTCCTGTGGGATATGGGAAAATTAAAATTTTCCACAATATATCTGGTAGCTAGAGTTAACAGAAAGGAAGATGAGAGGAAAGACTGCTGGAACTTGAGTCTGGACCTTTAAAAAAGGTCCAGAAAAGTTTGTGATTTTTTTACAAAGAGCCAAATAGTAAATATCTTAGGCTTTGTGGGTCTCTGTCACAAATTCTTTCTTCTGTTTTTGAACAACCCTTTAAAAACATAAAAATCATCCTTAGTTCAAAGGCCATGCAAAACAGCCTGAAATTGGCCTGCCATCAGTAGTTTCTGACCCTGCTTTATAAGAAGCTGTCAGCCTAGAAGAGGTGAGAGGATGGAGAAGCAGCCATGTGACCAGATACTAAGCCAAGTTGCCCCCATCCTGGAGGATGAATCTGCAACTAACTCCAGTATCTCTTGTCACATCACTTCTAGTTTCCCATACAGCATCCCCACTCCCCTTCTTTCTTACTAAGATGTCCCCAATTTTCCTCAGCTAAAAAATATCCAATTAAAATAACTTGCCTTCTAAAATATAATATTAAACAAAAAATAAAAGAAAATTACTTGCCTTCTCAGACTCCCTTGGAGGTAAAATAGTCACATACATATCACCGGCCAAGAAGATATATGCAAAGGGCTTAGTGGAATTTCCAGCAATTTTTAGACAGGTATAAGTATAGCAGACATGCTCCACTGACCTTCGCTCTTCTCACTTCCCTTTCATCCTCAATATCAAAAATGCATGTAGGTACAAGAGCTCTCTGGAGTCTATGAGGATGAAAATCACATGGTACAATGGGGAAACTGAGGACTGGAGGAAGCTTGGACATGTATGATATCAGGGATAGCCTACATCCAGAATTTCTCTTTTGTGAGAAAAAAAAATCATCTTTATTTGACAAAACCATTGCAGTTGGCATGATCCATTGACCTTTTCTCTTTCCACTGATTCTGTTACAAAAGCCAAAAGCAATAATAACTGATGCATCATTGCAATGCGGGTAGGGTGGGTTGAAACATTGTTATGAGACATTAGTAGGCTCTGGTCTGAAGCAAAGATCCAGGCAAAAGTAATAACAGTTTTCTGAATCCTCCAAAAGGAAAAGTGCAATTAAGAGAGGGGGAAGGGGATGAGAGGGACATATAGGTAGGGAAAGGGAGGAAAGGAGAGAAAAGGCTCAAAATGCAATAAAACTAGTCAGCATACAAAACTTAGAATGCTCATGAAGAAAGCCAGCCATCAGAATAAAAATCAGAACATGGATTTACTATATATTTTATTAGAAAAATCAGATAATATCTTTAAAACTAACAGTGTTTAGCTATTCACAGACATAAATGAAGACATAATATCCATGGAGAAATGTCTATTTAGGTCTTCTGCCCATTTTTGGATTGGGTTGTTTGTTTTTTTGATATTGAGCTGCATGAGCCGCTTGAAAATTTTGGAGATTAATCCTTTGTCAGTTGCTTCCTTTGCAAATATTTTCTCCCATTCTGAGGGTTGTCTTTTCCTCTTGTTTATGGTTTCCTTTGCTGTGCAAAAGCTTCTAAGTTTCATTAGGTCCCATTTGTTTATTTTTGGTTTTATTTCCATTTCTCTAGGAGGTGGGTCAAAAAGGATCTTGCTGTGATTTATGCCATAGAGTGTTCTGCCTATGTTTTCCCCTAAGAGATTTATAGTGTCTGGCCTTACATTTAGGTCTTTAATCCATTTTGAGTTTATTTTTGTGTATGGTGTCAGGGAGTATTCTAATTTCATTCTTTTACATGTAGCTGTTCAGTTTTCCCAGCACAACTTATTGAAGAGGCAGTCTTTTCTCCATTGTATATTTTTGCCTCCTTTATCAAAAATAGGTGACCATATGATCATGGGTTTATCTCTGCGCTTTCTATCCTGTTCCACTGATCTATATTACATGAATTATCTTTTTTTTTTACATGAATTATCTTTTATGAGTAAGTTTCATGCTCTGACCCAGCAATTTCCACTTTGAGAAGCTTTTCCTAAAGAAATAATTAGATGTATATGCCAAGATTTATATGTAATGATTTTCATAGAAATTAATTAGAACAAAGATATTGTTAGTAACCTAAATATCAAACAAATGGGAAATGGTTAAATCAATCATGATTTATGTATAAAATGAAACACCATGCAGTTATTTTAAATGATGTTGAAGAATAATATTGGAAAACAGGGTACTTTATTTTATAATGTATTATTAAATGGTAAAATTTGCACAATGGGATTATTTACCTATGTTTTAAATATATATATATGAATATTTACCTCATCTCACTTATATTTTAAAGTTATATACAACTTACATACATGCATATATAATGAAAAATATATACCTAAAATTAACAACTGTATCTGGGTGGTGATTATTTGTGTCTTTTATTCTTTTATTTTTATTTTTTTCTGTATGTTTCCAATTTTCCTTGTGACTGCTTTATTTTTATAATGTTAATATCCATTGAATAATCAGTCCTAGACACTGATAGAACTAAAAAAGGTATTTAATGAGTACATTGATTCGATTTGATTTGAAAATTAAGGTTCTAAGATCCCAAGAATCATAAATCAAAGTTATAGCCAATGCTGGAATGAATGCTAGAATGAATGATTCTGGGAATCCATAGGGTCAACTTTAAGTGTTCGTGAAAGCTGCAATCTAAGAATAACCTGGAGTCCTCAAGTAGCTTAAGATACTAGTACACTAGATCAAGCAGGCACTTCTTTGACAAGTTCATTATGAGGTGATCACAGTGACTGCTAATGCCTGAAAATCCATAATTAGAGAACGTGGCCCTTCCTTCACATCCTGAATGACTGAGGGAAAAGCTAAGAGGTGAGCGAGTGGATATGAGAATCCAACCAGCAGATGGCTCTGGTGGTGTTCAGCAGGTGCTCATTTACATATTTTGGCCATAACCTCCCTCGTCTTTCCTCCAGCACGGCAAGACGCTCTGGCTTGAATGCACATTTAGACCAAAAGCTGTGTGATCTAGTGAAATGTACTAAATATAGAGTCTTGGGTTTGACTTGTGATCCTGGCACTTATGCTAAGTATATGCACAGTCTTAAACATGTCCCTTCAACTTTGGGAGTGACTTTTATCTCAACCAAATTTCCTGCTTTTAATATTCGTACAGAGATTGAAAGGAACTAATGGAAAATTCTGCTTGTGAGGGCTTGAGTTTCACCATAAGTCACTGATATTTTAAAAGCCCAAATTTGGGGAAGAAACAGAATGGTGCAGTGGGCAAAGCCACAAAAATTAGAGGTCAGGAGATTTTGGTCCTCTCCCTGTCAATAGTCATAATATGACCTTCAACACATATAATTACATCCCTCCTCAGTTTATCAATGTGCAAAATGTGGATAAGAAAAATGCGAAAAAGAAGATAGGAGTTAAGCTACACTGTCTTTAAGATCTTATTAAAGTATAAAAGGCTTTGATCATGTTCTATGCAGTGAGTGATCTGATAGCTTTTTTTTGAGAAAAGTAAAGTTATTCTGAAATTTTAAATGACTACCATATGTTATTTGGAATATATTACATCATTGAAATAAAGGGTATGGATAAAAGAACATCACTGAAACAAAATGATATATAATGAGACATGGTATTGAAATACTTTGCCAACACATTTTATCTGTGAATAGAAAATAATTGGTATATCCCTTAGGTATATGTTATTTTTCTTTTCTAATACTAGTTAAATATTAGAGTTCCTTCTTACATATAATATTTTTCTAAATTATTAGTATCATATATACATAAATATCATAATATTATATTAGTATCATACATAATCTATTATTAGTACCATAAACTTTTGTCATTATGATCCTTTCAGATAGCAGACATATTGCCTAATTCAATTCAGTCTTTAGAGTACCAATAAAACTTTTGAAATAGTAGATTTAAATAAATATTAAAACTTAAAGAAACTGTTTAGTTTAAAACATGTTTTGTGGAAAGTGACTAGCTTTTTTTCTATTCACTGCTACTTATTTAATACCTTCCAAGTGTAGTCATGTCATAAGCTGTGTATTATAAAATCAAATTAATTATGGAAAAATTCTCCTTGGCAAAGTACTAAAATCTTCTAGACATTTGATAATGTAGTAAAATGTGTTAATATCACATTAAATAAACTAAAGTTTAAAAAAATTAAATGCAAAGTTCATTCATTTATTGAACAAGGTTTAATCAAGTGATATGTGTGCAGCCCTGCAGTAAGCATTAAAGTCTTTAGATAACATTAAGTAAATATTTGAAAGGAAAATCATTATAATCTCAGTTTCTTTGTATTGTTCTTTGGTCTTTGTGGTATGCTGATCTTTGTACTTATAATAGCACCCTCTTATCCCTTGAGAATTTTCAGTTATTTGGAACTTTAGAAAAATGTAGAAAAATTTCATGTGTAAAGACCAGCTTAAATGAACAGTATTAGAGATCACAAAGAACCCCACCAACCTAATTATTTTTATTCTAGGATGGAGAAAAATAAACAGCTTTCAAATACAATGCAGGTGAATCATTTTGAGCATGAATTATGACATGTAAAAAGATAATACCTTTCATGTTGAATTTTCTTATATTTTAGAGAGATGACAATGAATCATATTCAAAGGTGACAAACCTTTTGCTATAGATTTTTTATTTGCTGATAGAAATGCATTTCAATCCCAGAAAGAAAATGTGATGAGATTCTGAAATCTGAGCAAGTTATCAAGTTTTCAAGTAAGCATAATACAATACAATAAAAATAATTTCAGGAAAAGACATGCTCAAAAATCTTGTGAACAATTCACCTCTTTTGCAGTAGTTGCTTCAAATACAAAGAAAATCAAGAGCTTCCCTGTTACTGAGCCTGAAATATTTTTTGAAGAACTGAAAATTGTCTAAACTTTCCTGAAACCCACTCTCCAGACAGAAATTGAATTAGTTTTTGACATTGAGAAAGGCCAAAGCTGTCAGAAGTGGAAGCATTTTTAAATAGTGATGTAAAAGTCTTAACTTTTAAGATAAATAGACTTAACATGTTTATGCATAAGTGCATGAAAGAAATCATTTGATTATTACAGAAATGGAAAATGTTTGCCATTAGCTCTCTTAAAAGACTAGGATGGAACTAATGCATAAATAATTACATCAGAGGTTACAAATTACATTCCAGTGGTCACCCACTATTCAGTTAAGAGGACTAAATGGCCACTTCTGAGCACCTTTTACTCTTGTTGGCATTTCATATTTTCTCACTTATTTTTTTCCTCCTGGTTTTTAAATTAATCCTAACAAGTAGCAAGTTTTAAAACTTACTTCTTTCTCTAATGGAAAAACTTGCAACAGAATTATTTAAAATAATTATAGTAATAATAAAAATTTGCATGGCAGCATGTAATTGAAAAACAATTTTACACTGATCATTTAAAGTTCAAATATCCCTTTAAAGACCTTATTGATATACTACAAGCCATTTTGTTTCTTAAAGATAGGTTGCTATGCATGTAGAACTTGAAATTGTTTCTGTGGCAGTAAGGATTAAGTTGTTCAAATTTGTCACTGAATCTTCCACCTTTCATTCCTATTCAGAGAGTAAAATTGAACAGCTAAATAAGTCTATCAACAAGAAAATTAAGATTTAAAATAAATAAATATATACATCTCAAAATTAGGTAGGGGTACTTCATGAAAGTAAACATTTTTATAATCATTCTCAAGAACAAAAGAGACAGAGTACCAGAGAGAGAGACTGAGAGAGAGAGACAGAGGAATCCATTTTTTTTTCCCTTTAGAAATAAATTTCATTTTTGTCCCATGGAAACAGAAGAGTAATATGGAACATTTCGCTTTAACAGACCTAACATCTTAAAAAGAAAGGCAAAATATGACAAGTGTTTTAACAAGAGTGAACAAGAACTCTGTTTAATTTGGAGCTACACAGTGAATCACGATGCAAGAACTTACAACTGGAGAAGAGGACAGATAGGGTCAATGTTTTCTCAATAAATATCTTCTCAAGAGCTTTTAGAAATAATGCTCTCCTCTATAGATTGCATGTTGTACATCAGCATTATCTTCTTAATGTCACATGGCAAATACCACAAGGAAAGTTTAGGAACTAGACAAGAGAAAATAGAATGAAGAAAAATCTTCTAAACTCATATGACAAATATATGGGGGAAATAAACCCAAGATATAGATGCCAAAACTTTAAACTTTCTCTTTGTTGCTTGATAGATTAGACCATGTTAACTCTCAGGATATGCTGAGTTGAGCAATTCTTATTCACAGCACTAGAAGCCAATGGGGAAACACTGATTCTGTTTCAAGCCTGAATGGGTGTGAACCGACAGGTAGTCTGATGAAGGCAGTCATATGATTTCTTTATAAGAAAATGTTTGACAGGCTGTCAAAACTCTTTTGAAGAAAGAAATAGTGGATAGAGTTGCTCTAAGGAATACTTGTCAATTCAGTTATCTTATTCCTACATCATATTTTGATGCTAGGTGAGTAATCTCTGTGGGTCTCATGCTAAAAATCAAGTTAAAGTAACGTGAGTCAGATTGATTTTGAAGCATTTAGTTAATGTCATCAGAGCAGTGGTGACATTCATGCCAAAATTTTATCACAGAGTAAGCTTGTTTTTAACCAAGGTTTAAAACAAACATTGATAATATGCAGATATAATTCTATGGCTTAATCAAATAATCCAATACCAACACTATAGTTCAGTGGCTTGTAGATCTTCAAAAGTTAGAATCTGAAGGGAAAAGCGGTCCAGGAATAGGGGGAAAAAAGTAATTCTCTGAAAGCAGACTAAAACCTGCAATCTGTCATCTGGGTAATGAAATCAAGAAACAGATGTATAGTAGACATGTTGAGTGGAACATGATTTTTTTTTAAACTCAACTGTGTCATCCACTAAAATATTTTTATGACTTGGCATTACCTTTTTTATCCCTCCATATAAAGTTTCTGCTTTACTAGTCCACTTTTTTGATGTCTACGTTTACTGCTTACCAGCCTTCACTGCTAGTCTCTTTGCCTGAACTCCTCTCTCTCTTCTGACTGCAGAAATCTTACCTACTTTTTAACTCTCAGTTCAAGTACTCAAATCCCATATCTTCCAAGAAAACACCCTGATTTCCTAGCAAGAATTATACTTTTGTTGCACATATAGATCTTGGGTTGACTCTCTAGTTGACTCATCACATTTTGCCATAAATTATAGTTAATTTTATACATCCGTCTCTTCCCTACTTATAGTCCTAAAAGTACAGGAGCTATATTTGTCACTTTGTATCCCATTTCTGTTTGAAAGGTTTGTGGAATTTAAATGAATTAATAAGCAGATTAGGAAATCAATGTTACACTTAAATATCTTTTATAAAAAAATGAACAAAAACCTCAGAAGGTCTTTGCAGACTTGATTTCCCATTTTATGTAAATGGAGAAAAATATCCCCTGGGGTCTTCTGCCACATTTCTACTTTGCCATTTGAGCACCCAACTATTATTCTAGGGCAGTAACATATCTCTGAAAAATTCTGCTTAGACTTACCTGCATATTTGTCTCCTGGTGCTTGACCACAACTTCCTGTGTTCATTCCGAAAAGCACCACACATTTTCTTCTCATCTGGTATTTTAACAGCAGTCTCTTGTCAAAACATCACACTGACTGCACTCTGAATGCTGAACATTAAAGTTGGAGGCATGAGATGTTGACAATAACTATTCTATACTTTTATATATGTGTGGAGTTTCAGATGCTAGACTAGAATGAGAAATGTTTCTTTGCTGTGCAATAACTGCAGGGTATTCCACGATAATATTCTGCATTTTCCTATGTGGTGAAAAGGAAAAGGATCTTTATGTTTACTGATTTAAAAGTATTATGTTGGAGTTATAGTCTGACATGAACTCAGATCTCACCAGAGGCTCTCAGCAGTTAACGTCTCCTAACTAAGCCTTGTAATGTTAATATTTTATGAAGACACAGGCTTAAATGATCAATATAAGAACTGCCTCTGCCAGAAAATTGTGTCTTTCTGCTCTGGCAGTCCCACAGAAGTCAGCTATTTGTTTTTAGATTCTAATACCTGTAGGCATTCAGGGAAGAGTTACTCGGGACTGAAACTCATCTGTGTGAGACAAGAATAAAGGAAGTTGGGGTGTGGGGAGCAAACAGCCTCAGCTTCAGAATCATTCCTCTCCTTTCTCATTACTCTGGCTCTGTATCTCTGTTTTCAAGTCACATTGCCCTTGCTCCTTCAATTGATGAAGATTTCTGATTCATCAATGTTTTGACCAACCTATCTCCTACTGCTGCTTCAATTTCTCCAGATCTCTTTGTTGCCAATTACTTACACGAATCTTAGAAGTCCTGCTCTACTTTGTCTCTTTTATCTGCTTACCTGGCATTGGTTACTTCTCTTACCTGGACATACTATATTTGTCTGTGTTTGGCTTCATTCACTGCAGTTCTTTTGGGGCTTCTCTACCCACTGCCTGAAGGAGGCAATCACGAATAATAGTTTTCAACTTTTCCCAAATACCAGTTGTCACTCAGCTTGTTAAAAGCATTTAATTTAAAATTTTCATTGTGAGAAATGGATGAGGGAGAAGAATGGTATATCAGTTTTCCAGGGCTGCATAACAAATTACCACAAACTGAGAGACCTCAAAAAACAAATTTATTATCTCACAGTTCTGGAGGCTAGGTGTTTCCCTGGTGGTCTCATGGTTAGGATTTGGTGCTTTCACTGCCGTGGTCCAGGTTCAATCCCTGGCCTGAGAATTGAGATCCTGCAAGCCACAAGGTGAGGCCAAAATTTAAAAAAATTTTTAAAAAATAGACTTTCAAAACCAAGGTGTTGACAGGAGGTGTTGGTTCCTACTGGAGACTCTGAGGGAGATACTCTGTTCCACGCTTCTCTCCTAGCTTCTGGTGGTTCCTGGAAATCCTTACTTTTCCTTGTCCTGTAGATGCATCACTCCATCATCACATAGTGTTCTTCCTGTGCTTCTCTGTCTCTATGTCTCCTCTCTTCTTCTGATAAGGACACTATTTATATTGGATTAGGAGGCCACCCTACTCTAGTATGACTGCATCTTAATTAATTAATTATATCTGCAATAACCCTCTATCCAAATAAAGTCACATTATGAGGTATGGGGATTAGGACTTCAACATATCTTTTTGGAGAACAACATTAAATCCGTAACAAATTTGTTAGCAGAAATTTATGACTATTCAAAACTATTAGAATTTATGGGTTGAGATAAATACACCCGTGCTCCTGCAGTTATGGTTTCTCTGCTTTTGTTTTTCATCAAAGAAAACTTCTCAGTCTTAATGTCCTGTGAATATTAATGGAATTTAGTTATTTTGTTTATTTTGTTGGCTATAACTACAAATAGTTTCACATTTGTATCATAAACGGGCTTACATCTTATTCAATAAATGTTTACATTTCTATTCATAATAAGATACTGTTTTAGGAGCAACAGGGGTTTATAGAAAACATGTAAGGACAACTCATTCCTTCAGGGAACTTTTAATTTAGAATAAGACTACCTAAATTATAAGGTACTTATTGTACTAAACTGCTAAAAAAGGTAAAAATGAAACATTATAGATTCCAATAGAGGCAAAAATGATGTCAGCTGAAGGAATGAAGAAAGGCTTCCCCAAAAATATAATTTTAAATTTAGTTCTTAAAGAATAAGTAAGGAGAAGAGCAGTGAACACTGGATTAGGTGGAAGGTTGTATATTTTGTCTCCTGAAATTCTGAAATTCTATGATTCCATCATCTCACAGATGTGAAAATAGATCGATGACAGACAACATTCCAGGCAGAAGAAAATCAAATTGTGACTAATTAAAGGAGGGCAAGGAGAGTACACCTTGGTGGTGTTGGATAAAGGCTAAGGGAACAAACTGGGGATGAGCTTGGTCATACACACCATGTACCACCCGGTATGGTTTCCAAGAGCAACAGCCCAACCTTCTGCTCTTAGGACCAATCTTTGTCAGAAATAGGAAATATATGGACTTTTCCCACCTGCCCAAACAACTAATCACACTTATTTTTAATAACCCCCATAACAATCAGAACGTATTGGAATAAGACATAGTGCATCATTCAAAGCTAAAACTCTGAAATTTATCTTTAAAGGTTATATTTTAGGATGGAATGTTATACTTTTTCTGGCAATAAGATCTAGAGTTTTCCCTATGAATATACTTTTACCGTAACGAATACTGAGATATAGGAAATCTTGTCAACATTTGCGAAAGTTAAACAATAATTCTAAAAATAAAAATCTGCAGCAAATCTAATGTTCTCCATTCATGGTCAATGTGCCTCCCCATCTTAGGTGCCCTGGGTACTCCTCACCTCCCACCCCCTCCATCCTGTCAATCCCATTATCATGGGCTTTGCCTTTATTCCCAAGGAGACACAAAGGACTATAAGTGTAGACTGGAGATAATATCTTGAAACCGTGCAGACTAGGGCGACTTCTACACTTCCCTTACATTAAACCAGTCCTGGGTGAACATTTATATCAACCAACGAGAGCCAAGAATTCTCCAAACACAGAGAAAACTTCTCAGTCTTAATGTCTTGTGAATATTAATGGGATTTAGTTGTTTTGTTTATTTTGTTCTCTATAACTACAAATAGTTTCACATTTGTAACGTAAACAGGCTTACATCTTATTCAATAAATGTTTACATTTCTATTCATTAACAAACCTCATTCCTCTCTGGACCAAAAAATTAGCCATTTTAGGAGCCATGCCTGCTTATCTCCTTGGCAGATGTCTTTATCCAGATGCACTGAGAGAATTAGGACATATCTGGAAACAAATTCATACCAAATAGTGAAAAATTTGATAATATTTTAAAATATGAATCTCTTTTTACATAGACAGATACCTTAATAATTCTGCCAGGATTTGGAACTAAAATTGCATTCACAAAAATAACTTTATTCATCCTTAAAAACATCTTACACATAATTGCTCTGTACAGAATGTTTCTTCCATGCCTGCTTTTTTCACTTTTAAAAGAATACCGACTTTCAGAATTTAATTGGCTACTAAGCTGCTATGTCACAGATAATACATCCACATGTCATTTTTAAATATCATACAAAGAAATATTCAGGGCAAATATTTACAATGTTAAATGCTCAGTGAAAATGTAATAAAAAATAATCGGGGGTTTGTATTGAAAAAAATATCATGTGCCCTATACTGTTCACCTTCATTTAGAAAGTCAAAACAAAATATCCCTAAAGATACTTAAAAAGCTATGTAATAAAAACTCATTGTTTATGAAATGGTTCATTAGTAAGGTGAGTGCATTTTTTTTGCTAGAATTTATCAGCAAGCCAGTATTTACATGTCTGTGTATGTGTACAGAATCTTTTGTCTGCCAAGGTAAGGATCACTACCCCTGAATGTAGAGCATTCACCATGACAAATTATCAATGAAAACAAACAAGCCATTGTTCACTTCTATGGAAAGGTGTTGGGTGGAAATGAAATTAATTGAATTAAATATGATCTGATTGTTGGATGATCATGCTGAACTAATTAGTGTAACACTAAATGGAAGGAAGGGAGAATTGGGCATGAAGCCAAGATATCTCATTTTAAACAGACTCTTCTGCTCCCTTTTAAAGCATGAGAAGGAAATGACAATCTCCAAATAAATGTCTCACCCACCCCATAAATGAAACACTAACAGTGAAGAGGGTATAAAAGTATCACAAGCGTCAGTGAGGTTGTAGATCATTTAGCACTTCTATTTAAGTAACCATTTTTTCCCTCATTTTAGGGACATTTTTTGTAACGGTTAAGAGAGTAATACCTTGACACGTAATAATTTTGTGATTATTGTTTTAACCTGCTACAGTCTTTCATCAAAGCAACTGTTATCAATGGAATTTGCTCAGTGTAGCAAGGTAGAGCCCAAGCAGGGGATAGGAGGAAGACAGTCATTTTCTTCAGGTCTTGGTTCTAAAGCAGACAATTATGGCAGCAGGAATATAAGCCCTCATGTACTGTGCACTCTAACTCCTCATTTTTAGCTGTTGGAACAGATCATAAATGTGTTGGGCAGACTTCACAGAGGGCTGGGCTTAGCAAGAGGAAACACAGATCTACATTGATAGAGCATTCTAGGAGTAAATGTTGCTTAGGCTCATCTTTTCTACAACCCATATAGAGCCAGGAACTGGTACCCAAGTTCGTAACAGTATTGGTTGGTGCCAAAGGGTTGGTGGGTTTCTGAGAACCCTGGACTTATATCTGAGGCTGACCCTCTCCTATATTTGTATCCAATGAGGTAGAACTTTAGTTGTTTCATCCGTTAATGGTGAAATATTTGGACCTTCATTTCTTGCTCTGATCTTTTTTTCTTTTTTCCTCTTCTACATCACTTCATCTCTGTCCAGCTCTATTCTTGATTTATTTATCCTGCTCCTATATGTATTATCCTGGAAGTTATATAGAAGATTTGGCTTTCTGGTTTGATATTAATCCCATTACTCTCCAGCTCCCTTTACCTTTTTGGCCATACCAGGGAATGAATAGGAATCAGAATGAAGGAAAGGTTGCAGGCAGGAAAATGTTATTATATAAAACATCTGGGGCTTCCCTGGTGGCGCAGTGGTCGAGAGTCCACCTGCCGATGCAGGGAACACGGGTTCGTGTCCTGGTCCGGGAAGATCCCACATGCCGCGGAGCGGCTGGGCCCGTGAGCCATGGCCGCTGAGCCTGCGCGTCCAGAGCCTGTGCTCCGCAATGGGAGAGGCCACAACAATGAGAGGCCCGCGTACCGTAAAAAAAAAAACATCTGGCAGGGCAATAAACAGGGGAAAAGGATGTGAAGTTGAAAGGGTGAACTATCAGAGACAAATTAAAATGTGGTGGATGTAATATTAGGATTTACTCTTGAAGACAGTTACAAAGAAAAAAGGGTGTTGGTGACCATTAAGTAAAGTGCCAACTGTGTGTTGCAGAGGTCAGACAGCTTAGGAGGACCTGTACTTGGGCTTCCCTGGTGGCGCAGTGGTTGAGAGTCTGCCTGCCGATGCAGGGGACACGGGTTCGTGCCCCGGTCCGGGAAGATCCCACATGCGGGCCCGTGAGCCATGGCCGCTGAGCCTGTGCGTCCAGAGCCTGTGCTCCGCAATGGGAGAGGCCACAACAGTGAGAGGCCCGCGTACCAAAAAAGGAAACAGAAAAAGAGGACCTGTTCTCTTGGAATGCCCTTGTTCACCCCACCCCCATCTGCCTGAACAACTCCTGCTTGTTACTCAATTCCTTCCACTTGTTATGTTTGATAACATTTGACACCATCTGTAATGAATGTGTTTTATTTATTTGTGAACATGTTTATTATCTCTCTTTCCTAATAGAGTATATGCTATGTGATGTTAGGAACTTCTCTTTCTCGTTTACAATTTATAACCAGCACTAAGCACAGTGCCTGACACAAAACTGATACTTAATAATTTTGATAAATACTTGCATGCTAGCATACATGAATGAATGAATGAATTCAAGAACCAATTCAAGCGTCATATCCTTTGTAAAGTTTTTGCTATACACCTTAGTAACTTCTTATAATGATGGCGCCTTCTATATACAGTTGTATTGTGTTCTACTTTAATAAATTCATGTGTTCAGTTTTTGTTTTTGTTTTTGTTTTGCGGTACGCGGGCCTCTCACTGCCGTGGCCTCTCCCGTTGCGTAGCACAGCCTCCGGACGCGCAGGCTCAGTGGCCATGGCTCACGGGCCCAGCCGCCCCGCGGCATGTGGGATCTTCCCGGACCGGGGCACGAACCCGTTTCCCCTGCGTCGGCAGGCGGACTCTCAACCACTGCGCCACCAGGGAAGCCCCATGTGTTCACTTTTGATTCTAACAGAATGAGTCCCTTAAAAGTTGGGTCATGTATTATTTCTCTTTGGAACTCCCACTTAGCCTAGAATTTTGTGAATAGGTGAACAGTTTTGAGAAAATATTATTGGGTACCCAGAACCATTTTGACCACATGAGAAAATCTAAATTTCCCAAGTTATCAAATATGGAAAATATACCTCTTTATAATTCACATAGCAGAGAGTTTTATATTATTTGCTTATGAAAATGTCATAATTTAATTACATATATTCTCTTTACCTATAAATTCCATACTCTATTTTAACCACTTCCTTAGCTAAAATATTAGCTGTCAGTATAGGAAAATACAAGGCTATGAAACATTTCTGAAGTATTCTTTTTAAAAATTGGTAACTGGCTTCATAACTTCTTCACTTTCTTGAGCTTATCAGCTGCTATGATGCCTGAAAATAACTGTGAGTTTCTCTATAATGCTTAATAAAAACTCCGGAAGTACCAGAGACTTCTTGACAACACATATTAATTTAAAGGAAAAGTCATTTTCCACCATTTTGCAAATTTCCCAGTTAATAAAATGCTCAATACTTAGGCAAATTAGAAGGAGATACAAAAGTGTAGACATGTTCTTTTTTTTAAACAATAGAAATACAGGACTTTGATTAAGGAAAATTGTTAATACTTTTCTCCATTATGGATATTAATTTTGGTGTTTGCCTAAACATGTACTTAGATAAAAATTTAAATAAAAAGTATGAGATGTTTGTGCTTTGGATTATTTAAAAGAAGGCAACCAACTATCCCAGTTTTCCTGAGACTGAATTGCTTACTGGGAAACAGGACTTTCACTGCTAAAATCAGACAAACCAAATGGTTGTTCACCCTAGACTGGTATAGCATTATTTTTTCTTTTCTAACTTAAACTCTTAAAAGAGTTTCTAGAATTTTACAAGAATGCATCTCTAAGGCATTGTTAAAGAAAGGAAGGCAACTCATTTTGGTGTGAAAGGTTGACACTTTATGTTTTATTTTTATCCCAAGGTGGTGATTATTATTTATTTATAATAGTTGTAAGGGTACATGGCACTTACAAACACATAAAGGACAAAGCTCCTGTGAGATTTCCCATCTAACTCAATATACAACACACTATATAATAGCAAAGGGAGAGGTAGAAAAGCGTTAGAAAAAATCAATACTGGAAGGCTTAGTGGGAGAAATGTGTTCTAAACTTTCAAGGAGACATGTCAAGGAATAAAAGGAAGTTTGTTCAAGTAGGACTAATCTAGTTTCAAACCTTTTGAGAGTTATACATGCATAACTAACAGGAAAATGGATTTCTATATCTTTTTTCTCCTTACATCTTCCTAGTGAGTATTTTTAAAATCATTTTCCAGTGACCCTTTTTAACCTCATTTAATGTTTTCTGCCTTAAACTGTTTTCCCTGTGAGTTGTATAGCCACAGCAGCTTCTTGTAGTTAATAATTGTCAGATATATCATTTTTCTTCCCCTTACTTTCAAATTTCCACTGTCACTATGTTTTAGATGTGCCTTTTAAATTAACGTATAGCCGGAAATGTGTGATCTAATAATAAAATTTCCATCTTTTAATTGTCAAGTTTTTTTACTTTTTCCTGTACTGTTTCTTAGTATTTTATTTCTGCCGCCTTACCCTGTGATTTTATGTTCTTTCTTCCTTCTTTACTGTTTTAAGTTAGAACGATCAAGTGTATTTATTCCATTTTTCTCCTCTAAATTATTGGAAGTTATACATTATTTTTCTGTTATTTTATGGGTTCCCCTTAAATTTCTAATATGTTGAGCCTAACCTGACAAAGTCTAAAATTAATCACTATCTTTGTACCACTCACTCATAATATAAGTAACTTATAACCCTCTTTCACATAATTCATGTCTAATAGTTTAGTTATGTTTTATTTTTGAACCATACACAATTAGTCATTATCTTTATAGTAATTTTAATTTAGGTTTACCACAAATTTATCAATATCCATTCCTATCATCCATTTATGAGTCCTCCTCCTACCTTGTGGGTGTAATTTTCTTCTTCCCAAAATAAATCATTGAATGGTAATTTAATTGATGGAGGGTCTCCAGCAATTAAAAAAAAAACTAACAAACAAAAAGTTCTCTCTAACTGAAAATCTCTTCCTCCTCCTGCCCGTGCCCCTGGCAACTCTTGAAAAATTATTTAGCAGGGTATAGAACTCTAGTATGATAGTTATTTTCTCTAAGCAATTTTGAAGATATTATTCTTCTTTATTTTCTGGACTTCCTTGCTGCAGTCTAAATATTATTTCTGTGTGGTGAATCTGTCCCTCTCCAACTGCCCCCACCATTTCTTTCCTAGTAATCTTATTTCACCTGGTTGTCTTTAAGATTTTTCTTGTTGCCTCTGGTGTCCAGTGGTTTCAACTAGATATGATTAGTATAACTTTAATTTATTTATCCTGGTTGGAAAGTATTTTGCTTCTGGACTGTAAAGATTCTTATTTTTCCTCAATCTGGAAAAAACTTTAACCATTATCATTTCAAATATTACTCCCCTCCTATTCTACTTCAATAACTCATATAAATATATATGTTGGATTTTCTCTTCAATCTTCTCTGTGTCTTAGTCTCTCTTTCATATGTTTAATCTTCATATCTCTCTGGGCTACATTCTGAGAAATTTCACCAGGTAACCAAGTCAACATTCTTATTTAATCTACTTTTCGACCTGCTCATTGATTGTTTTTATTTCAAGAATCATAAAAAAAATTTAATTTCTAGAAGTTTTAAGTGATGATTTTTCAAATCAGCTTGCTCTCTTTTTCATAGTCTTTAATTCTTTTCTTATGGTTTCTATTGGTATACAGTTTTAACTATATTAAATATATTTTTTATTTTCTGTTTCAAATTATTTCATTATTCTCTTATATATTTTAAATATGTTTCTTATATTTGCTGTATCTCAGGTGGATCATTTCCTTGTGAATTTTTTGATATTTACTTGTTATCTTCCAAAGCAACTATTTATTTCAAAGGTCTTTTGGGCAGCATAGATTATGGAAATATCTCTTCAGAGTAATTTTACACTTACTTTTTCCAGTGTGCCATAAGTAGGCCCAGGAACAATTTTTTAAACATCTTTATTGATACTATAAAATTTACTAAAGTTTATAATTCAATGGCCTTATTATATTCACAGAGTTCTGCAACTACCACCACAATCTAAGTTTAGAAAAGTTTATCATCCCAAAAAGAAAGGGTGTATCCATTAGAAATTGCTTCTCAACCCATCCCCTTCCCCAAGAAACCACTAATATACTTTCTATCTCTGTGAATTTGTCTAGTCTAGATTTTAATACAGTATGTAGTCTTTTGGCTTTCTTCATTGAGCATAATGTTTTAAAAATTCATCTATCTAGGTTGTAACATGTATCAATTCTTTATTCCTTTTTATTTCCAAATAATATTCCATAGTATAGATATATATTCTTTCATCATGTTGTTTATTCTTTCATCAGTTGATGGACATTTGGGTGGTTTTTACTTTTTGACTTTTATGAATAGTGCTGTTATGAATATTCTTATACAACTTTTTGTATGGAGGTATGTTTACATTTCTCTTTGAGTATATACCCAGGAGTGGAATTACTACACCATATGGTAGCTCTGTGTTAGGCATTTTAAGGAACTGCCTATTTTCTACATTGTTTGCAGCATTTTACATTCCCACCAGCAGTGTGAGAGTCCTAATTTTTCCACATCCTTATCAACATTTGTTTTATTGTTTTTATTGTAGCCATTCTACTGAGTGTGAAGTGGTATCTCATTATAGTTTTGATTTGCATTTCCTTAATAGCTAATGACGTTGAGCTTCTTTTTATGGGCTTATTGGAATTTTGCATATCTTTTCTGGAGATATGTCTATTCAGATCCTTTCCACACTTTTAAATTGTGTTATTTGTATTTTTATTATTGAGTTATGTGTTTGTATTTCTGGTTACTGGTTTCTTATCATATAAGATATTTACAAATGTTTTCTCTCATTCAGTGAGTTATCCTTTCACTTTCTTGATGGTCTCAGGATTAAACGAGGTAGTCTGAGCAACGATATTAGTAATTAGAATAAGTTAGTAGCCACTCATGAAATTACAATATTAATTTTATTATTATTCAGTTATACATTGGATTACATGTGTGTATGATTTACCTTGAGAGTTACTTAAATACTTAATATTTCTTATTCCATAGGAAAAAAATGCATTCTGAGTTCCAAATAACTAATTTACAAGTGGCTTTTGAAATAAAAAGGAATTGGTGTCTGTCATTCTATATTATACATAAGGCTCTATTTGCTTTAAGGCAAAAGCAGTTAGGCAAATATAAAGGCAGGTTATGTTGTAGTGAAGCATGCAATTTCTAAATGTTTTCCTGCTCTCATTATGATGATACATTCATGGAAATGCATGATTTGAATAAATGATTTTTAAAATCTCAGAAGAAAGGTTTCAGAGAAATTCTTTAACTATCTTATTGCAAAAATAATTAGCTATGGGAAACTCTCCAACTCCAATTATTAATGCACAGAAATGATGCAACAAACCACAATAATCTTGAGAACATTTATCTTTAATTCTTGAGACGGACCATTCTGCTTCCATTTCTAATGAAACACGTATTTCTAATATTTTTATTTTAAAGCTCTGATTTTATTCACACTGATGATAATGTTATTTTAAGTGTTTATGAAATATATTTTTAAACTAAAATTTTAAACATTTAAACTTTTTCTTGTCAAAATATTTTTCTTTCTGGAACACTTTTCCTGTTTTGTGTGTTGTCAAATACATTTTGAGAAGCAATAAATCAGTATTTTAACACCAAAACTTATTCTTCCAAATAAATATTGCAATAAAACATTTATTACAAATCAGAGGTTTTCTTTCAAAACATGAGTGATTTCACATAGTCCCAAAATATCTTCTAGCCATACAGCTTTGATTACCTTCGTCTTACCTGGTGAGAGGGCTAACACGCTGGATATCTGTATTAAATATCTATGGGGTTTATTCAGGAAAGAAGACAAGCAAAAATCAAGGTATACAATGTGCTTAGTTTGTATGAATTTGTAGATATGTCTTACTCCATCAATTAGAACAGGTGCTAAGCCATACATCTCATAACTGTATGTACCACATTGTATAAACATAATTTTTCTTAGCTTCAACACAAACATTTTACAGAACATAAAACTTTGTTTTATATAACATGCTGAAATTATTTTATATATTTTTGAACTTGTGTTTTGGTTGAAAATTGATCCAATTTAAGCATACTTCCAATTTGTTAAAATAGATATTTGGTTTTGCATAATTCTGTAGGTTTGATGTTGTAGGATGAAGCTTTAAGCATGCTGTTTCAAGAAGATGAACAGCTGATATAGTCTGCCTTAGCTGTGTGAGCTTATTTCATAAAGACTTGTTTTGCTATGTCGCATTTCCCAATAGATTTTAATCTTTTTATCATCATTTAATCTTTTAAAATTTTTACACGTGATGTTTTCATTATTATGTTAATTACCTTCTAAATAACATATTTTTCCCCCTGTAGAAATAATCTACTCATTTTCACATTTAGGTGAAAGTGTAAGATTTTTGTTTTAAGCATATCTGTTTTTGCAGCTCATTCACTTTTATATCATCCATTACTTAAAAGTTTCCTTTGAGCTGTTTGATGTCAAATGACAGTAGTATCACAAAATAAATATCAGGGTTTTTCATTAAAAATATGTAAGATTCAATAGTCTCTCAATTAGTTATTGAAAAATAAAAAATGCCATTCTCCCCAAAATGACAAGAAGAAAAACCTCACTGAATTTATCTCAGAAGTTTTCTGTTAAGGTAAAAGGAAAACGTATCACTGCCTGCATTCCTTCCATTACAGTGAAAATTTAATTTCTGACCCATCCCCATAGGGATTTTGAAAATGTTGACAATTTCCTAAACTCCAATAATTAAAAATTAGTCCTAAAAAAATCTTAAGTGTTTGTGATAAATTAGCAGACCTGCAAGAATAATGTCAAGCACAAATACAATGTATAAGTTTTTGTCACTTGCTAAATTTTCTGGGAAGATTCTCATTGGTGTTATATCAGTTTTTCTGTTATATGTGTTCACAGAAAGATTTTGAAATCAGTATGAGGTAATGGTTGAACATAAGAATTGAGAGTAAATATGACTCTGTTTTCACTTTAAAATATCTTCATTCTTCAGATGATTTACTTTAAATTTTACAGAAGCTCTGTATATGAACAACAGATTGTGAGGGCATACTCTTCTCAGTGTAGATTTTGCTGTGTTTTCACAATCTAAGATTCCAGTTATCAAGTAATAAAATAGCTAGCCTCTCTGGTTGCAGAGATAGCCTTTATGCTATAAATCAATGCACTAGCTTCTTGTAAACTGCTACGAAGCCAGACAGCCTGGAACAATTTAACACCAAGAGAGCTGTGAATTTTCTCTATTTATCTTAATAAAGTGTTAACTTCAAAATATTTAAGTGCTTGCAGTTTTATTCCAAAATAAAAATGCTCAGATCCAGTTATGGAAACTTAATTAAACCACTTTTCATTTTTCAGTGTCTTTCTTAGGTTCTGCTATTTAACTACTACTATAAAAAAAGGGTTCTCTAGAACTGATGACAATAACTGGTAAAATAAATTTCTGAGCATAAACACAAAAATGATTTTACTATACTTCCAAAGATTTTATCAATAATAACAACCTTGAATTTTTCTATCGTGTAATAAAACTGCAGTATTACTACAGAGTTAGACATTGGCATAGAACAAGAGCTGAGCTTGGTTATAAAGCACTGGGACTCGAGTGAGATTTTTCTGGGTTGTAAAGAATTAATAAACAGAAACTTTAATTTTAAAAAGTCAGGAGACCGGAAGAGGGAGCTCTCATACCGAGCCGCAATAGATAGTGAGGCTCAACAAGAACAAGATAGATTCCTCCTCCTTCAGCAAGGACTCAGCCAATGAGAACTTTTGCAAGTCAGCCAGTGAAAAGCCATGGACTCTTTGTTTACCATAGCCCTCCCAACTTCCTTTTCCCCTTCTTCTCTCTTCTCATTCCAGGAGGTAATTTTGCAACCCTCCCTCAAAAATGGGAAGACTGGATGCTATCTTCCTTGATGATTGCATTTCAAAGAGATGCCTTCCAGTTTCCTTGAGAGAGACGTACTTGGGTCATAACGCTGGTAAGAGTCTTATTTAGCTTCTAAAAGATTTACATACTTTTCAAAGAAACAAAGAAAGAACTTACAATTACGGTTTTCCAAAGTAAGTTTTCTAAGAAAAGGAGTGAGGGAAGTCTCTTAAGTCTCTTACTTTTAATTTATTTTTGCACTTACAGTAGAAGTAAGAAATTGGAAATGGAAAGGGGAAAAGCAAAGAGAAAGTCTCTGCCATGTATCATCAGACTTAAGATGCAGAAAATATAAGTGGCTAAAGAGAGAAATCAAGGATATTTGGTTTTTAACTACTTATTAAGAAGTAACATCAGGGCAGACAGTTTTCATTACAAAAGAAAATATATATCATAATGTAAAAAATTTTTAATTTTAAGAAATATTTACCATTTATATCTAATGTAAGTTTAGCCTAATAAAATGATGCTTACATATGTGAAAAAAAATAAAAGAAAACTTTCTTTACTTGTGTCCAGGCTCCAGTATGCTTTGTTCCAAGAAGGTAACTGGAAGGTAAGCTAAAAAGAATTTCACTGGGAAGATCTGTACAACCTTTACACAAACCCATTTCCTGGAACATACTCTGAGAAAAGAAGAATGCATGGGAGAATAAGAATGAGAAACATTTCATTTGCATCCCTGTGTAGGAGGTTCACAAACTACATTTTCATATTAAGTCTCTGTGAAGTCCAGCTTTTGAGGAATCCTTTTAATTTTTTTTTTTTTTGGAAATAACATAGACTATCCAAATTAGAACAATCTAATTTTTTTTCAGAGCTTGCTATAGCAAAAGAGTCATCTACTATCCCTTGTCTTCTGCCTTTATAGATAAACAAAAATTTAAAACAGTACAAAATATTTGAGTCACACTTCTCCTACTCGAGGACTTCCTAGAATTGCTTTATTTCTTTCTCACATTGAAAAATGCTGTAGCAAAGGTTAAAACCAATCTGACAAGTGGCTTAAAATGAGTTGATCTTTTATTTTATTGAATATTTTGGTTTGGTGGCTTGAATGCCATAGAAATCTTTCTGTTGTTTTAAATCCAGGAAATTTACATGAAAATGTCATAGTATTAACAAGTCAGAGCCAATTTTAATTAGAATACAATGTCCACCTTCAATTTATTGAATCAAAATTTTTTATCTCAGGAATTTTTCTTGATTTATATTTTTAACTTTATTTTCTGTTCAAATTGCTTTATTCTCCTCTACAAGGACCCCAGGTATGTGTATAATAGGTCTATGTTGGCAAACTTCTACATCTATCTCTTTCTAATTGTTTAAATGCTTTTTTCTTCTCTATTACATTTAATTCAATATGCTGAAATTTGGCCTTCTTTTAGGTAGATTTGTTTTCAATTGTGTGGATGCTTCAACTGTTGCATCACTTTTTGTGGTTTTATTTTTGTCTCCACTTCTTTTGTTGTATTATTAGTTCTCTGATTCCTATATTTGTGTCTTGAAATCTTCACACATGGAGGGCTTTAAACAATTAAAATTCCTTTTTAATTTAAAAAGCTATTTGATTCTATAGGAAAATACTTAACCAAAGTTTTTATCTACTCCATGTTAAAATATTTTGTAGGCCATCGTAGTTTTCAGCGTTTTATATTCTTTTATGACTTTTTTCCTTACATGTCCCTTTTACATTTCTGCATACCTTTGAACGTGAGAAGTTCTTTCTGGCCCCAGTTGTTTACAGAATTTAATGTGGGAAGAGACCGGAAGATTACTTTAGGCTAACATGATGAAGGGTGTGGTAAACTTCTTTGCTGCAAAAATGGAATATATATATAGGTTTTTTTCCTTCAACTCCAATTCCCTTGCCAATCCATGAGGGCTAAGACACTCAGGAAGGCTTCTTCAGCCCATGCACTTGGTCTTGATGTCTAACGCAAGAGTTAATTTTCCACTGAGTGGTACCAAGCACTATGGAAACCTGCTACTCTGACAGATTTGCTCATGATCAGAAGTAGTTGCTAATCTTTCCAAACTTTCTCTCTTAATGTAATCGTTCTCAACATTTCATCTCCAATGTCCAATGCAGTTGGTATCCTTTATTAGTGTGCTTTAAAGTTGGGGGTTTTTAGTGCTAACATAATCTAAAATAAAATTACTATTTCTACTTCTCATTTTATTTGTTAGAAGTGGGCAGAGATTTTGTTCCTACTCCAGATTAAAAGTGTCTTTGTTGTGCATTTTTTAAGAATAAATCTTTCATTTTTTTTATTTTATCTATAATTGTTCATTGATTCATAGTCCATCACTCTAGAACCAATGTGAGCAATTTATACTTCCCTAGAAAATTATCAATTTATCTATTTCAATTAGCCTTTGAATTTTATTGGTGTAAGTTTTTACAGAGCATTATTTTATACACATCTAATAATCTACATCTATGATAGGTAACGTTATTATTTCTGATATTTTTGTAACATCTTGACTCATTCTGAAGATGTTAACTCTGTGCCTTTTAAAGTCTTCTGTTTGGTGTCTAAAATATTGAGATTAATTTCTTCAAAAATTGGGTTTGGTGACATGTTAATAAAGCATATTTTCCTCAAACTTTTGGTGATGTTTTCGCTAGTTCCTTATAATTTTGTTTTCTAATTTCTGTTTGCCTGGCTGTGGATATATGTTCTGATACCAGAGCAGGCCTCAGGAGACCGTGGGAGTAAAGTGCTGGCAAACTCTACTTGAAATTTCTGTCTAATTATGTCTGGTTTTCGTGATGCAGGCACTGACCCTCGCCACTTTGCTCTGAGGGCAAATGCAGCTGATGCCCAGAGAAGGAGAGGGCTCCATCCAGCTATTCCGCATGCATTCACTCAAATAATCGCTTCTCTGGGGGGCTCCCCAACTGTTCTAATGTGTTGCTCTGGACTTGAATCATCCTTTGGTAGACATTTCACATCTGCCCCTCAGTCCTCCTCCTAATGTCTTTTGAGCTGTAGTTTGCATGAGCCTCTTTTCTCTGTTTTATACACTTAACTAATTCTTCAAATTACATGGCTAATTAATAAAAGGTATTCTAGTTTTCCATCACCACTTTATATTTATCATTTTGTAAAATATATATGGCCATTTAAGGGTGATTTGGCTTGGGGAGGGTTCTTATATTTAGTCAGCCATCTTCATCTGATGTCCTTGTTCAGCACTTCCTGTGATTACTGATCTGAAGCCTGATTTTTTTCTCTGATCTGGGTTGAACTTTTCTAAGAAAGTTATATAGTATCTGTGTGGATTTATTTCTTCTAGAAATTTGGCGGTTTGTTTGTTCTGGTGATATTTTTGGTGAGGGAATTTGTCACTTGCAGAATGTTTTTTCTTTATGTGTTTAAGAGATGAGTCAGCTTGGGCTTCCCTGGTGGCGCAGTGGTTGAGAGTCCGCCTGCTGATGCAGGGGACACGGGTTTGTGCCCCAGTCCGGGAAGATCCCACATGCCGCGGAGCGGCTGGGCCCCTGAACCGTGGCCGCTGAGCCTGCGCGTCCAGAGCCTGTGCTCCGCAACGGGAGAGGCCGCAACAGGAGAGGCCACAACAGTGAGAGGCCCACGTACCGCAAAAAAAAAAAAAAAAAAAAAAAGAGAGATGAGTCAGCTTACAAAGCCCATAATGGGAGAAGAAAGGCTTGATTATACCTTACACATTAAAACACAATAATGCGTGGTGCAAAGAGCTGAAGAGTATCATTAGATACTTTATTATCTACTGGTCCTAATTGGAAGGGGCCCTTTAAAGCTTGTAATTTAGTTTACTTTGGGGGTTTTAGATATTTAATAGTGTCCATGTTTTTCACCTCTGTGGTAGTCATCTCCATAGAATGCAGATATCAGTTCACAGGCATAGTGTGGATGAATCTATGCAAAAATGTGGATATTTGTGCTCTCACACAAATGGCTGTTATTTTAATATTTGCTTTCATTAAAAAATGGGGGATATGTCAAAGATAGCTTTGAAAGTCTAATACTAAAACTTGGAGCTATCTGAGAGTAATCAAACTATGCAATTATAATTAGAATATGCTTAAACCATCAATCTACAAATATGACTCAGGCTGTAGTGTGTATTTTACTATCTGATTCCGGGCAAAGCTGGAAAATTATGAAGTTTATATAGGCCTGTGGAAATTGCCCCATATACTATTTTGGGGAAGTCTTGCAATTTTAATATTTCATCTTTATATTAATATTTTACATGACTTTTTTTTACAGTCCTCCAGGATTTAAAACAGTACTAAACTAGGGTAATAGATAGCTGTATTTACCAAAGGGCCTCTAAGAAACCAGAATTAGATTGTCAATTTATTACAGGTCCCAGTATGTCCTGAAAAGTGTATTTATTACTGTTTTCTCACAGATTGGTGATTCATCCTCAGAAACAAATAGTTTGGATGACACTTGCTTTGCCTTGAGGCATTTACTGTCTGGACTTTTTCTTTTTGCTCAGTATTCCCTAAGGGGTATTTTACCTCCTAATTCTGTGTCCTGGAAATAGATAGTTTTGAATTAGTCTTCAAAAAGTGGGATAAAGATACCTAGGATATGCCATATATCCTCTCTTTGCCCTTCTGTACCTTCTCACTATTCTTCTTTGACCTGCTCTCTGCCAGGGGAGGCTTGCATGTGTAGACCACATCATTTCTACCCCATACCCTCCGGTTTCTGGTTTCTTGGGGACTATGCATCTGTGGTTCGGCTTGAAGCTGACTTCACCACTACACTGACGGTCACATCTCTATTCAAGGCAGTCTTCTCTACATGACTTTCTCCTTCTAAGATCTAGGAACTGCTCCTTCGCCTTACTGTTGACATAGGTGATCTACAGCTTTACTAAGACATGTTGACACAGGTGGTCTCAAGTTTCACAAAGCAAAGAGTAATGACACTAGTAAAGAAAAGGAGATAGTGATAGTTTTAATAGTGAGGTTTACATAGTATAGCCAAGCTCAGTTTTTGACTCATGGAGAGTTAAAAACTTGTACTAATTATTTCATTGCAAATGGAAAAAAAAAAAAAAAACTCATGTCAAGATGTCATAAGCAAAAATGGATTAGCTCTTATTACTGAAAAGTCTAAGAGTAGATGATCAGTTATCAACAGATCTGGAGATCAAACATTGTCATTTGGACTGATAACATATAGTCACCTATTTGCTTTAAAACTAACACAAGATAGTAAAAGACTAGTGAACAAATGGTTAGGAAAGCACTCTCTGGTAAGGTGACTTTTCAGCAGACACCTGAAGGAAGAGAGCGAGTTTCATGGATATTTGGAGAAGAGAATTTCAGTGTGTTTAGGATGTTTCAAACCCAGCAGAGGGTCAGTACCTTTTAGCAGAGAGACAGGAGAATATTTGAATGTAAAGGTGGAGGTGGTGAGAGGCCAGATTATTTTTTTCTGAGTGTGATGAAAAACCATTGAAAGATATTGCAAGGGGAAGTGACATTTTCTGAATATATTTTTTAAAGAGTCACTCTGGATCTTATGTGGGGAATTGGATGTAAGAGGATAAGAATGATAGTTAGAAAGCTGTTGCTTTGTAACAGTGAAAGATAATTGGCTTGATGGAGGTGGTGGCAAGTGCCTGGATCCAGGATAGGACATGATCTGAAGACAGAGGCAAAGGACTTACAGATTGGTTGTGGAGTGTTAGAAGAAGAATTAAGGGCATCCTCAAGGTGGTTTAGCCTGAGTAATGAATTGCGTGAAGGTGGTGGTGTTCACTGAGTTAGGGAATATTAAAAAGGAGCAATTTGGAGGTTCATAACATCCTGTGTTCTCTCTTGGGCCTGTTATGGTTTGAAAGTTGGAGATATCTTCTAGACATCTGAATGGAGATATCTAGCATGCATCTGAAAATATAAGTCTGGAATTCATGGGAAATAAGAACTTTGGAAATATAGATCTTAGAGGCTGTTTTGTTAAAAATCCTCCCATCTCGTCTCAGATTTTGCTAAGTGAAGATTATTAGTGATGTTAGATGTCTTGTACCTATGAATTCCCTTCTGCTTGCCTGAAAGAAACCTTCTTTCAACTTCTAGTCATGTAAAACTGAAACGAGCTCATATAACTAGAAATTCAGAGGCATGTGAATTTCAGAATTAATTGATTCAAGGGCTTAAGGCTATCAGGTTTGCAGAATTTTTTTTTTTAATCTGACATTCTGCTCAGTTACCACAGACTGGCTTCATCTTAAATCTGGTTCCTTTCTGGTCATGGAATGGCATCCAGGAGTAATTAGTCTACATGTTTCCTCACTTTGTATCAGGAAGATGGGAGGCTGATTTGTCATATTGTCACTACAGAGAGAGGAAAAAAATCTCTCCCAGAAGTATCCATCAAATATCTTTTCATCTCTCCTTGGCTTGCATTGGGTCACATGCTCATTCCTGAATCTGTAATTGTGGCAAAGAGGATAGGATTTTTCTGAGGGAGGAATGAATGGTTTGATATAAAGGCTAATGGGCAGAGATAGAAAGAAAAGAATGTTTAATATAAGGAAAAGTTAAGGAGGAGATTTATCAAGATTAATGTTATTAGTATTTGTAAGTTTAATATGAATAGAATTGATTATCAGATTACTTGGAGTACATAAAAAATTCTTCATGGTCAGATATAAATGACAAGGCAAAAAGAATAAATTTCCTTTTCACTATTTCCTTACATTCTAATAGACTTACAAGACTCTGTTAAACAAACATGCCTCTAGACTTTGGACTCGTTTATACCACCTTAATATGAAAATAATTAGGAATGGTCAAGTGTTTGTTTTTCTCCATCTGTTCTATTCCTTTAACTGTGCCAGACTTTGACACTGTACTCTGGGTTGAATATACCCTAATTAAACTGAAGCTCTTCAAATGTGATTACATGGTAACATTTGTATTCCACTCTAATCATAGGAAAGATACTTTGGACTAATTTTTTACTATTGAGGACTAGATAAAAGTAGGGCCAACACAAATGATATTTTATTCTCTAATTAATATGGTAGCTATAATCTATCATTGTAGGGAGAAAAGAAAAACTGTCATTTAGCTATAGAAATTCTCGTTGTTGTACACAAGTGAAAAATGGATAAGATACCCTCAATTTTCATCAAGGGGACTCTATGATGTTGAATTTTTCATTTCCTGAAAAAAAATGTATGAAGGTAATGAATAAATGCAGATTTTATTTAAACTAATAGAAGAAAGATCTGACAAAGGTACAAAATGTCTTTTTGTGTTAAAAATGCATTTTGAACCTAAAGCACATGGTTCTCAATTATTCCAAATAACCATGATGAATTTAAAAAACATGCAACCTCCTAATCAATTTTCCATTATTCAAAACTATTCATTATAAAGGTTTTAAAAATGTGCCTATTTTTGATCACTCAAAAAAGATGGGAACAAAAGAGAAAAATATCAGATTACATACTGCTACCTGCTACCACGCTCTCCAACTTTCAGAACTGGACCAGAGTCTTTCTAAAATGAGCCATCAACACAATTTTTTAGTCTAAGATTAAATAGATATAAAGTTCTATATGTGAGTAGTATTGCAGGATTTTCCAGGACATATCCTCAGGGTATAAAGCATAGGGCATTCAGAAAATGGGGACTCTAAACTCAAGGCATACAGTGTTAAGAAGTTACATTCGTCTAAAGTTCCCCTTTGACTAATCTATTCTTCATGTCTGTTCATTTCCAGCAGGTCTTTCCCTCTTATTTTTCTTTATCTCTCTTCTGTGTGTGCTGCCTCAATTATACTTGTATCAATCTGAACATAGACCAAGTTCCTTACTTCCTTACTGTGATCTCAATAACTTTACCTTATTAAAGATTTTTTTTTGAATGGGTGAATGAAGGACAGCACAGGCATCAAAAAATGACATCTCTTCAGGGAATCATGCATACCCTCTGGCTTTTTGCTGGTTCCTTCTCAATTTCTCCCTCTTCCCCACCTCTACAGAGAAACTTGAAGAACCAACCATTTTCTTAGGCAATGTGGTTCTTCCCACACATTGGCACCTGGGGATCTTGGGGGTTTTTTGGTTTGTTTGTTTCTTTGTTTTGCTTTTTCTATAAATGGTTTTGTCAGAGAATCTTATTCTGAATTAACTCATGTTGATGTTGTGAATGCAGACTTTTTTCATCTCAATATATATCTTTGGTGTAACTTAACTAAAGATTATCTCTGTTGAGACAGCCTGTCTAAATCAACCCTGTGCCTCTTAGACACTATGACTTACTTAGGTGCCTCATGGCATGGTCCAGCAGAGAATATCCTACTCTTCTTCATGATAAAATCATGGCCCTTCTTGCTTAGTGCAGCCTTGCTTCACACATGTGTATCCCTGTAATGTTAACTAGGCTTTTAGGCTGTTATTTTCTGTTTCCAGCCATTCACTTTTTCCTTAGTGTGTGGTTTGTCCCTTAGTGTTCCTCTCAGACAGGGCTTTTCACTGAATTTTGTTTGAAGAAAACTGGAAGTCATATGTAAATTTTTAAAAATACTACTAAAATACATAAGTTATCGGGCAATCTCTTCAATAGACATTGATTTTTTTCCCCAATTTGTGATACTCAATATTATGTCTAAAAAATATCTCTGTTGTTTTCCTAATATGCACTGTGATTACATACCTATTACATATTTAAATTTATACTTGAAATATAAATTTGCTATAAATTTGTTTGAGATATCTTGTTTCAACTGTATAACAATATAAAAATTTGATGCTTTAGAAATAGGATTTTATACATTTATTGAGATGTTCAATAGGATTGGACAGAAATGCTATTGAATTATAAGGAAATGAATGCTAAACAATGTAGCCTAGATATTACTGTTGGGAAATCTCAGGAATAAGTAGAACATGATATTGTCAAGCTGTTGGGATGCAACATGATAACAAATGCTTGCAGGAAGATAGTTGATTGCAATAGGAATGGGTTAATGGCCCCACAATTAATGAAATGCAAAGGAAATAAATTTGAAGTGTTGGGTGTCTAGAAAATTCAGTTCAAAATTTCAACATTAAAAAGTAAATATTAAAAAGCAGTTTAAAAATGCTAATAAGAGATAAAAAGTACCAGAAATTTGTAGATTAATTTCTTTCATTTTGGTCAGTTACAGAGAATAACAGCACTGAATCCTTATATTTATGCTTTTCTCAATATAAAAAAATTCTTTTAGTGCTCATTATTTATTAGTGAGAATCTCATTTTAACTTTTCTTAAAAATTGAACATTTTTACATTGTAGATTTTATACAAAAACTTTCTTCTCTGCATGTTTAAAAATTATAATTTGTAATAGCTATTACATTAATTATTAGTCTTGGAGTAGCTTTTTATGCTGCTTCAATGGATGTAGAAAAACAATAATGGATTGTTTTGGCATTATATGAGTTCAGTAACCTTATCTAGTTGATTCAGTTTCTTTTTTTTCTCCTCTTATTGTCTTAAATTATGCTGTATTTCATGTTCAATTTTCTTCATTGGTAGGACAAACTAATTGCTAATGTCAGGGAAAGAAGTATAGGATCTGGAGCCAGATGCATCCCCAGCTCTGCCACTAACTGGGAGGTTGTGAAGAAGAAACAAGATTGGAAGTTACTTGGATGTGTAGGGAACATCTGGGTTCTAGAGTAATTGAGAACAATCACAACAAAAAAAGCAGTTATGTACACTTCTGTTAGATATCTGCATCACAGTGGGATATGGACATTTACAGGCTAAATAGGAAAGAAAAAAAAAAAACTTTAAAAGGTTCAGTTGATGGAGGATAAGAGAAAAACTAAGAACATGTGGTAGTGTTCCAAACTCAAACTTGGCTGCTCATTGCTCAAGAATCCAATACTGAGAGGCAAATATTGGGTAAAAGGAAAGATAGCATTATTGAGGAAGCTAGCAGTCCTGGGGAGAAGGTGGACTTACGGCCAAAGAACCAACTCCCAACTCCCTAGGTTTTGCTTGGAGATTATACAGGGTAAAGAGGAAAAGGGCTACATGCTGAGGAGAGGGTTTTGGGGCACATGATCAGTACATGGACATTCTTCCAATTGGTTGGTGGTGAGGTAACTGGGCATCAACATCATCAACCTTCTGGTTCCAACTGGTTTGGGGTCTACATGCTTGTGGGCAGCATACAGTTAACATCTTCCACCTGGTGGGCGTTTCACTGTCTGCAAGACAGCTCAAAGGATATGGCTCAGAATGTTTTCTATAGCCTTTAAGGAGGAGCCAAAGGTCCTTAACTTTGTTTAATGGCTAAACCATCATTATTTTGTCTTATTTGACTATTTTCCTTTGTTTCTGCATTTTCTCATTTCTCTGATTGAATTTATTGTTTGGCTAAAGGTTTTCTACAGACAAGAAGCAGGTGAAGGACATTGGCGGTGGGGGGTGTGGGGGGGTGGGTCCTGTCCCTGGAAGGCCCCATAGGGTCCTGCTCAGTTACAGTAGCAAAATGAAAATACTTTTTAAAAAGATGAGTAAGAAAGACTAAAAAGTTTCCTTTTGGCTTAGCAACAAAGAGGTCTTCAGTTATCTTGGAAAGGCAATTTCAGTGTTAATAGGGTAGAATTGGGGGCGAAATGGAATGATGGAAGCTAGAGGTGAGGAAAGAGAAAATTTTTTCCTGAATATTCATTTATTCAACAAATATTTAGCACCTACAGAACTGCTCAAGTTTTATGCATACAATAGTAAACAATTCTCCTTGCCCTTAGTAAGCTTAGGCTGTGGAAGAATGTGTTTAAATGCCAACGGCAAATGTAAAACAATTAATAAACAGAAACCTCAATTAAATAGAGTTGGGAAACCAGAAGAGGGAGCTCTCACACCCTGCTGACCTCAACAGGAAGAAGAAAGACTTCTTTCCCGGCAAAGACTCAGCCAATGAAAAGCCATGGACTCTTTGTTTACTAAAACCCTCACAACTCCCTTTCCCCCTCTGTATCAGCTTTCTTCTTCCCTTGCCAGTCTGGGTCTTGCATGTCTCCCGCTGGCTGCAGACCCTGAGTTGCCATGCTCTGCTGATCCCAAATAAACCCATCTTTGCTGGAGAATTATCCAGTAGTTTCTTTGTTTCAGATCAACACAAAGAATAAGAAGGAAAAGTTGAAAATAGGTTGAGAGAAGATATGTAATTTATGACAGGTGAAATGAACATGGCAAGGATCCAGGGCCAAGGTGGAGGGCTTCACTTAGGCAAGAACAGTTTTTATGAGCTGGTAGAGACCAGGGTAGGAACAAGGGGAGGATCTAAGCCTTACTTAGGAAAGTTTTCCTCTAATGGCCAGCTGCTGAGCTCAGACTGTTACCACAACTGGTGGTATATGAATCAGGGGAGGGAGAGAAAGGGAAGATGGACTAACACCAAGTGCTTCCTGCTGAAAAAAATACTTTCTTTAAATATAGTTAGCTATTTCTTCCTGCAAATATATATGTACGGCAGATATTTTAGTCCAAATAGGCTTGGAAATATTTATGTAATTCTTCATTTCATTATAGTTTTGCACTGAGGTGGTTTCGCTTAAATCAAATGACTGGAGGCATAAATCAGAAATTAGCAGAGGATTCACATTTAACAATGTCTCATTAATTATAGCACAAAATCATAGCCCTATAAACTAATAAAGTGGTTAATCAAATCTGTCTGAAAAGTAGCATTACTCATTGGTGGAATTATTTCACTGTAAAAGCTGCATTTGAGCGCTTCCTTTTAGGGAGAGAGAAATGGAAGCTAAAATAAGGGCCCTGCCCACAGGAACTTCCAGCCTACCAAACGGAATCTTAAAACCCGCTCTGGTTTTGGAAAGGCTTTTCATTGGCTACAGGATTTCGGAAACACAGAGCAGAGCGTTCCCGTCTCCCCCCGCCCCGCACACCCCTCCCCCACACGGCTTGCCCAAAATAGGCGGGGGCGGGGCTAAGGGGAGCGGAGGAAATTCGGGGAGCGGGAGAAGTACAGCCGCCTCACGCTTCCCCAGGTGCCGCACCCTCTAGGTGTTCCGTGAAACTTCCAGGGCATTTTTGGCCTGGAAACCGTCTCGCAACTCGTCCTTCCAAGCGCCCAGGAGCAAGGGACAGATTACCCCCGCCTACCGACTGTGTACGCATGCGTGGGGCTGGGTTGCTAGCGTGCGTGTGACGTCACGGGCGCGCCAGTCTGAACTCTTCCGGGTTTCTGTTTAGAGCGCTGGTCAATTTCCAAGTACGTTTGGAGTTCGTTGCTTGGGTACAAGGTGAGTCGGGACCGGAACCAGTATTTTGAAGAGGCTGATTTAGTTTAGATAAAAATTTGGAGAAGTTATTGCAGAGAAACTGTTCGTACTTGTCTTTCTTGTGAGCTTGCTGTGTTGACCATCTTGCTTGGCGTTTTGTGAGCAGCTGACTTGAGTTAATGCAGGACCCCGCCCTCTAGACGGTCAACTGGCTTGGAGAAGCTTGGTGGGCACACACTAAAATTAAATATCGACACTAGCTCGTGTCCCAGGCAAGAAGTTTGAGAAAAAAGATTGAATCTGCAATGCGCAAGTTAACATCGGTTCAATAGTCGTTTCTTTCGATTGCATAGGGGCTGGAGGGGGGGAGGCAACTGATATATTTTGGAATAATAAGCTTTTGGTGCACAATTTGCCCACACAATATTAAAACTGCCAAAGGGATTAAAAAACAAACCCAAAACTTTTCAACCTCCCTTCCCTTCCCCATAGTTTGTACACTTTAAAGCACAGTGGTGAAGACAATTGCTAGTGCAGTGTTTACAGATCCTAAAACTGGCTTTTAGAAGTAGTTCTTTAAATACAAAACTAAATAAAAAAGGGTTAAGTTTCAATGCCTTAGGAGGATGCGTGTATTGATCCCTGTAATAAAATTATAGCATAATCCATCCTTCCTCCCTCTCCCCCAACAGTGATGACTAACTTAAAGGAAAGGAAAAGCAAAACTAAATCAAAGAAGCTTAAAGCAAATTATTGACTACATTTTGGATAAAACACTGGGCTTTGTGTTTTCAGCAGTAAGCTATCAACTTCCCTAACTGAATTTGCTTTCCACGGCACTGTGAAGCAGATCTGATATGCCACTTGAATTAATAAAAGAAGTCAAAGGACTGCCTGAAGTTGATCTGCTAAGTAAATTACACAAAGTAGATTTCAGATACCTACAGCCAGGTTGTGATTATAGCAGGAAATATATCGAGGTAAGAATTTTCATAACTCAGAATAGTTGTCTTTTGTTTTCAGCAGTTGGATTGTCAAGTGCCTAGGTGTGGTTTTTCTTTGAATTTCTCTTGCTTGTGGGTAACTGAGCTTCTTGGATCCACAAGTCAGTGTTTTTCATCAAATTAGGGATATTATTGGCAAATGTTTCTTGGATTTTTTTTTTTTTTAGTATATTATTACTCATTTCTCCTTCTGGATGTCGGTTACATGTATGTTTGTATGTTGGGCTGTTTGATATTGTACTTCTGGTCTCTGAGGTAGTTTGTTTTTCTTCAGTACTATTTTGTTTTTGTTTTGTTTTTTGGCTGAGGGATTTTCAGATTGTGGAATTTCTATTGTTCTGTCTTTGAGTTTATTGAACTTTTTGGGGTGTTATATCCAATATTGTATGCATATTTAGTGAATTTTTAATTTTAGTTATTGTATATTTAAGTTTTGGACAAAGTTAAGAATGCTGGGAAGGAGGTAAGGGACTTACTGATAAAATGGGTCTGATAGTAAAAGAAGGAGAAATAATGCCACACTTCAGTTTTGCCCTTCTGATCAATATTCCCCATGTAGACATTTATCTTTTATTCCTTTGTTTATTTTCCATTTTCCTTATGTTTTCTTTCATATGAAATAGAGTATTACGTATTACAGTTGGTCTTCTCTACTTCATTGAATTTAAATTCCTAATCAAATGCTTGTTAGTATTTGTAAACTCATTTTGCATTTGGTTGATTCGGATGATATTTCTTGCATACTTGTATTTATTAATAAAGTGCTGTGATTAGATTCCTTTTCTTTGTGACAAGTCATTAATACTAATTATTACTGAGCTGTATCTAACTTTATCATTCTTCTCTTATTTTGTGTGTTTGATATAGAAGCATTTAAATGAAATATTTTTTAAATTCTAGTACTTTTATTAGTGTTACTAAAATAAACCCTTTTAGATATAAGTAAAATGTCAGTTTGAATTCTTAAATTCCTTTGTCTAACCTGCACGTGTCTGTAGATATCTCAAGAAACATATCTATGTTTCTTGAATTTTATTAAATACATTTTACTGTGAAATTCATTGTTTTTACTATACAGTTCTGTGAGTTTTGAGAGATATATAAAAACGTATAACTACAACCATAATCAAGCTATAGAACAGACGATCACCCTCCCCCCAAAAATTTTAGAGTCAGCTGCTACCCTAATTTCAATCCCTGGCAACCACTTTTGACCAGTTTTCTGGGAGTGTACAGTATTCTTGCCTTTCAAGAATGCCATGTAAATTGAATCATACAGTATGTAGCCTTTTATTTTTTTAATTGAAATGTAGTTGATGTACAATATTATATGTTACAAGTATCAGTAGGTAGCCTTTTGATTCTGGCTTCTTTCACTCAAGACATTTGAGATTCTTCAGGTTGTTGAGTTTATCAATAGTATTACTTTTTTTTTTGGCGGTATGCGGACCTCTCACTGTTGTGGCCTCTCCCCTTGCGGAGCACAGGCTCCGGACGCGCAGGCTCAGTGGCCATGGCTCACGGGCCTAGTCGCTCCGCGGCATGTGGGATCTTCCCAGACCGGGACACGAACCCGTGTCCCCTGCATCGGCAGGCGGACTCTCAACCACTGCGCCACCAGGGAAGACCAATAGTATTACTTTTTATTGGTTGCTAGAATTCCATCACAGTCTGTTTATCCATTCCCCAGTGTAGCAGTACTTGGATTCTTTCCAGTATTTTGTAATGATGAATAAAGCAAATTAAAAAATTTATTCTAATTTTTACTTGTATCTTGGTATTATAATCTCTTTTGGCTTTTCTGTGTAACTGTTTTTCTCTCGTTTCAGGGAAAACTCTCACTTATCTCTTCTTTAACTTATGGTGGAAACAGAAGAGCTGTTTTGAAGATTGGACTACAAGGTATATAAGAAGACCATTTCTGCTTAACTTTTTGCTTGTAATCTGGAAATGGGTAACTTTGTGTATGTATACATACACACATAAGCACAAAAATCATTTCTAGTATAAAAATCTATGGAATGAAAAGTTATTATATTTTTCAACTCTGGAAGTTCATCTTGAGTTTTTTCATATCTGCCAGTTCTCCTCATCTATTTTCTTCTACTTCCTTGAACATGTACTTTTAATAACTGTTCCAAAATCTTCTCTGGCAATCCTATCATCGCTGTCATTTCTGAGTTTTTTTCTATTGATTCCCTGCCACCCCCCAATCCTTATGTGTTTTTCCTTTCTGTATGGTTGGCAGTTTTTTAACTGGATCCTGGACATTTAGAATTTTATATTATCAAATATTGGATTTATTTGTAATCCTTTAAATATTATTTGTCTTTGTTTTGGAATACTGTAAATTCTCTTGGAATCAGTTTGATTAGCTTTGTTAGGATGGGTCTAGAGCAGCCTTTATTTGGGGGCTAATTTGCCCTTATCACTAAGGAAGTGCCTTTCTGACAAGTTTACTATGTGTTTTGTGTATGAGGATTCCACTCTGGCTGGTTGGAACCAGAACAGTTCACAGCCCTGAGTGAGTCTCAGAATTGTTCTGCCTGTTTCTTTCAAGTGGTTCTAATCCCTTTCCTCCCATGCTTTTGTAGATCAGTACTCAACCAAAGACCAGAAGGCACCCATCTCCAGAGCGCTCTTATCTATGCTGCTGTCTTCCTTTCAGCACCATGTCATGCACATTCTAGCTGCCTTGCTGTCCTCAAATCTGAACTCTTCTGAATTCAGTGAGGCTGTTGGGCTTTCTTTGGATTTTTACCTCCATTTTCTGCTGCCTGGAAACTCTTTCCAGGAAGTAAGCTGGGGCTATTGCTTTGTTCTCCGTCTCAAAGAGATCACTTACCTGCACTTAATGTTGTCCAGTGTCTGAAAACTGTTGTTTTATATATATTTTCTTACTTTTCTAGTTGCTTTAAGGCCGGAGAACAAATCCCGTCCGTGTTACTCTGTCATGGCCAGAAATAGACATTTGATAGGTCATTTAAGATATTAAAGAAGTAAGTTATATCTTGATTAGAAACCATTGTGTTTTTGTTTTTAAGGAACATTAGTGTTTCAGTTTATGTATATACTTGTTTTGAGGAGTTGGATGAAAGAGGTAAGTGAAAGGAGGCAATAGGCAGATGTAGTTGTTTCGTTGCTGGTGATAAAGTAGCAGATTCAGGAGTTTTAAGTTACACTGCAAATTTTAGAAAGATCTTTCATGTACTTCATAGATACATGAAAGTCTGATATGAAGGCAGTTTCTTCGAGTAGTTGAATGTTTGAAAGCTTATATTAATGCGATCTCCCTCCGATGATATAGTAATTGAATCTTAGTATTTGGACTTGCTTCAGTGGTTCTAGGAGGTGGCCTCTGAAGAATGAAGATTATGGAGATTCTTTATCAAAGCCTAGAATATCCAAATGAGATTACTGTAAAATGTTTGTTTCTTCTTTTCCTAGTAATTTTCATTGTCAAAATCACAGATAGGTTGGTTTTTACACACACATGCTCTTTTATTCTTCAATATGCGGGTGCTGGGGGAGAAGAACACACTTCCCTAGATTAAAACTTCATGTTCTAATAATTATAGATTACCAGAAGATCAGTAAAAATGAAATATTTGGGGAGCGATATGTTATACACTATAAAAATTGAATAATTGTAACTTATTCAGTTCTTTTGATCATAACCATGTGAAAATAAATTGAAAGTGGTCATTATATGATGTTAATGTAGTATTTACAGAAATTTGTAAAACGTATTTTAGGTGCAACTAGTTATAATTTTGGTTTTAATGCCTAGTAGCATTCTATACATTATTTTTATGATACTTAAGGTGTTAAGAGTAAACTACAAGTGAATTATAAACGTTTTAATTACTCTTCTTCATAATTATATTTTGAATTATCTATAGTTTTTAGAATTTAGTTGTAATCAATTTTCTTGTCTAGAACACCTTTATATCTAAAGTGTTTTTCTGTGTGTCTGTGTTTCTCCACAGAACAAGAAAATTCAAATTCGGATATCAACACCCTCAGTGTATTACTTTTTGGAAAATTAGCAAAGGACTGTGCTAAAGTTTTCTATGAAGGGGTAAAGTATTTTTATATTACTTTATCTTTTTTGCAGTAGACTTAGAATTATTGAAGATGCTGTATTTATCCTATAGGCCATATTTTAGTGATTCATTATATATTTGTAGGTATATAAAAAATTATACTTAAAAAAGCAACATCTTTAAAATTGAACACTCGTAAGAGGTTAGTAAAACTTACATTGACATAAAAAGGGACAATTTTTCCTCTCACTTAAGTTTAATTTTTAGTGTTCAATAGAATATCTTAAAGATATATACATTTTCTCTTCACTTAATTAAAAAATAATTCTCACTAACTAAAAAATAATGAGCTATAACTCTGTATTTTTATAATATTTTCTATAATTGTTATAAAAAGAAATGCCTGCTAAATCCCCAACAAGATAATACCAAACCAAACACAACAGCATATTAAAAGGAGTAAACACAATGACCAAGGGAGATTTATCCCAGAAATGATGTTTGGTTCAACATAAGAAAATCAATCATTGTAATATATCACAGTAATAGAGCAAAGGGAAAAAAACACAAACGATCATCTTAATTGATGCAGGAAAGGCATTTGAAAAATTCTACACACTTTCATAATCAAAACACTCAGAAAACTAGGAATAGAAGGGAACTCCTCAACATAGTAAAGATCAATTATGAAAAACCTACAGCTAACATCATACTCAGTGGTGAAAGACTGAAAGCATTCCCCCCAAGGTTAGGAACAGGACAAGGACGCTTGCTTTCACCACTGTTATTCAACGTTGTACTGGAACTTCTAGCCAGAGCAACTAAATAAGAAAGAAATAAAAGACATCTAAATTGTAAAAGAAGAAGTAAAACTATCTCTCTTCTCAGATGACATGATCTGATATATAGAAAATCTTAAAGAATCCAAAAGAAAGCTACTAGGGCTAATACATGAATTTAGCAATGTTGCAGGTTACAAGATCAGCACACTAAAATCAGTAGCACCATCCAGTAGAACTGTTTGCAATGATGGAAATGTTCTGTATCTGTGCTGTCAATATGGTAGCCACTAGTCATATTTGGCCAATGAGCCCTTAAAATATGGCTAGTACAGCTGAGGAACTAAATTTTAAACTTTGTATAATATTTTAATTAAATTTAAATAGCCACATATGGCTAGTTGATACTGTATTGGACAGCACATCTCCAGAAATTAACCACTGTTTGGTGTATAATCTTACAGATTTTTTTCTGCATGTGTATTAAAATGATTTAAAATTAACTTTCTGTAAGAATCTCATAACATCTTTGATGTTAATTGGAGATCCTCTAGATATTTGCAAAACCAGTTTTGGTAATTAAACAATATTGAAGCATATAGCTGTAAAACATTGTTGAGTCATTGATAAGTCTCCAAATAAGTTGCTCAGAGTTAGACAGTACTTCTATAATGATGTTGCAGGAATATTAGATATATGGTTTCAATCCTTTTTGATTTATGGTTGTTACTAACAGGTAAATGACGTGGGAAAAAACAATGGTTTCTGCAAAATGGCACAGTCAGATGAGATTGTCTGTACTCTGTCTCTTTTTTCATTTAGGTTCAGTAAACATTTATTAAGTGCTGACATTTTGCTTGACTCTGTGGTACGCTCTGGAGAAACCAAAATGAATAAGACACAGTGCTTGACCTTATGGAGTCCACTATCTCTAGCCTAATGGAAAATCATTTAATGGTCGTAACTATAATAGAACTGGAATAGCAGCCTCAATAGACTGAATCTGCCTGGAGGATTTGGGGAGAAACATCAAAGAGTAGGCACTTAGTTTTTTAGTGGAATATTTTATTTGTTAGTCTTTAAACTTTTTATTATGAAAAATTTCTAACATATATATAAGTGGTAAGAATTGTATAACGACTGTCCATATTCCAAATATCTAACTTCAGTTATCAGCATTCAGGCTCTTATTTCATCTGTTTCATCTTTTCATTTTACTGCCACAGATTATTTTGAGGCAAATATCAGGAATTATATAATTTAAACCCTAAAAATTTCCGTATGTAAAAGAGAAAGCATCCTAAAATTATATGTGTATGTGTATATGTATATATACAAACGAATACATACCATAGTACAATTATACTACTGAAATATTAACATCAGCTTTTATAAACCATGAAATATCATCAATGTATTCATGTATATATACACACATATCTATGTATATCTATGTGTCTTACTATCTATTTGAATAAACACAATTTCATCATTATGCCTAAATAATTTAACAGTAATTCCTCTATATAATCAAATATCAAGTCAGTGTTCCAATTTCCCTGATTATCTCATAAGTTATTTTTAAATTTATTTTCTTCTACCAGGAGGAGACTTTAGGTAGGCAACTCAGTGAGGAGACCTTAACAGTAATTCAGAAGCTATTGTGGATGTATAAAGACCAAAACTAAAGCATTTGTTGAATTGACCTAGAATTGATTAGTTGTAGATGTGTGTGTGTTTGTAGTTTGGAGAACTGACCTAAGAAAACTGTACAATTTATGTCAGAGAACGTTTTGCCTGTGTTCTCTCCTAGGAGTTTTTTGCTAAGTTTCTGTAAGGAGGTGGTAAATCAGTTAATTTTTTCTTAATTTATAATTTGAACAAAGAAAAGAATTAGTGTAGTGATTTTTTTCCTCAGTGAAAAGCTGTTATTAAGTCAGTGGTATATCTTAAAATCTTACTTCACAATTTGAAGAAATCAAATAGGAGTTGCCATGCAATTCATGAAATCAAATAGTTGCCATGCAATTCATGTCCAGAAATTCCTAGGACAGTTCATTAGACTGTTTCTCTTCAGAATCATAACTAGACTAATTTTCGATGCAATTTTAAAAACTTTGAATGCTATATAGTTTTAATATGGTTGGTATGGCACTGTGAAGTTCTAGAGGCAAGTATACTAAAAAAGTACTATCCGACAGTCTTATCAAGAAAGGGGACTAGGAAATAAAGTATATAAAGCATGTGTACACACACACACACACACACACACACACACACACACACACACACACAAAATCATACCTGCTTGAGGCCGTTTAGGTAGGGTAGGATCCAGTATCCCTACATAGCTATTTTGATGAGGCACTTCTGTGGGTGGCTCCAGTAAAGGCCTGTTATTGTTCCTTATTATTATTCTTCTTGTCCTTAAAGGCATGACTTTATTTCAGCTTTGTTAAAATAATTAATATTTATGATGACAGTTCTGAATTATTAAGAATTCAGTGTTTAATAAGTCCCCAAGTCATGCTTTTTTTTTTTTTTTTTTTTTTTTTTGGGTACGTGGGCCTCTCACTGTTGTGGCCTCTCCCGTTGCGGAGCACAGGCTCCAGACGCACAGGCTCAGCGGCCATGGCTCAGGGGCCCAGCCGCTCCGCGGCATGTGGGATCTTCACAGACCGGGGCACGAACCCGTGTCCCCTGCATCGGCAGGTGGACTCTCAACCACTGCACCACCAGGGAAGCCCCCATGCCATTTTTTAAGGAAGATATTCTTCAGAAATGATGAGAGTGAGAGGGAGGGAGAGAGAGGAATGAAAGTGAGAATACTAAGTAGGTGTTTAACAGGGAAAGATTCACTTATTTAGAAAAATAACTTACATATTTTTCCCTTGAACTAGAAAACAACTTCTCTATTATAATACTTTGATGAGATAGGGGAAAATGAAAAAAATCAGTTTAATGACTAATTTGCATGTGGATGCTAAGTTATAACAGATATTTTCTCTGGCTGCCCATCCTTCAAAACAAACCAATAAAAACCCAAATCAGTGTATTAACAGCTTTCTCATTCTTCAGGCTGTTAGGTATGCATAGGCAAGATTTGCGATAGTACATTGAATTAGTAATATTTAGTTTTCATGGGTTATAGAATATTTGAAATATACATGAAATGTAGTTTCATGTTCTTATTTAAGATGAACTCTTTCCTTTCTGTAAAGAAGTACACTTTTAACAGTTTTAGAGATTTCAAGGACCTGGGCCATAATAGCCTACTTCCTTTCAATTTGCTAAGATCATTAAAGTTGCCTTTCTTTTCTTCGCTCCTGATACATATTTTAATAAGTACGACATTACACTCTCTGCTTCAGTTTCCTTCAGGGGAGAAAAGTTGATTTTAATGCATGATCAGGAAGAGGCCTTAGCATCCTGTTTTAAGAGTCAACTGGCAATAAAACTAAAGCCTGCTTCATTTTTATGAAAGGGCCTATAGTTTATAGATGAAGATGAGACCCTAGGGTGCTCGGGTCTCCAGTGAATCCCCAACAGTGTATAGATAGCCAAAGAAGGTTCTTCAGTCAACTAAAAGTGTATGTAAATGTATTTATGTATTTTTTGTCCCCTCTGAGGAGGCCATCTGTAACTCTTACCTCATTCTCAAAGAGATCCATGAACATATGATCATCAAGAACTGCTTTTTAAAGGCCCAATTTCAGGATTCTATCACAGTATGTAGTTGAGTTAATATTGAACTCCACAGAAATAATAATGATCTGATATTAGAATTTGGTATCTTACAAAAATCTTCATTTATTATTTTTAGAAAAGTTTTATGTTCATGAGAGTCAAGTGCTAATATGAATGTAATGTTTTAATCTTCTTAAAGAATTTTTTGAAACATTTTACAAAGACAATACAAAAGAATCTTTGGAGGAAGTGTTCTAGGTAGAGTTACTATTAGAGAGGTTTGTGTGTATTACACTTATTATGCATATATTAATTTGTTTTTTTTACCTTAGTGCATGGATCTCTGTTTATCTTATACTTCCTTCCTCCTCATTAGTCCTGGGTGTCTCTGACTGTGTATGTGTGTGTGCATATGAATGTGTGTGTTTGTTTTTCGAGGGGTTCATAATTAAAGAGCTCTTCTGGCTGGCATGTTTGGATGTTCTGAAGTGAAATGATATAAAGAGATCGTAAATTCTAATTTCTAGTGATGTAAGGAGATTAAAGAACTTACTTTTCTGTTCCTTTTTCTGTCCTTTATTTTACATAGTTCAATAGCAAAGGCCATACTTAAGAGGGTGTTAGAGTTTACTTAAGCTTAGGCAACAAAACACATTTGTTTATTTTTCAAACATTTATTAAAGCTAGCTTCTAATGCTTAATCAGGTTTTTGGAATCTTTTACTAAAATATGGTACTAATCTTTTATATATTATATTACTAATCTTTTATTGAGAATATCATATTACATTTGTATGGAATTTTACAGATTGCAAAGTGCTTCCATATACGTTTATCGTTTGAGCCATTAGTAACCCTCTGTCCTGATGGTCAGTAGTACAGTTATTCTAAAACAAACCTTGTAGTAAGTACAGAAGCTGCTCTGTCTCCACGACTGTATTTTAGTCCTGCCTCAAGGAGATATTGTGGACTTGAATTAGGTCTTGGAAATGTTTGCCTTAGAAGATTTTGTTCTTCTTGTGTGGCCATGGTTTTAAAAGCATTTAAGCAGCATGGAAGGGCATAACCAGAAAAGCAAAAGCTGCCCCACTCCCTCTGAACCCACTCTCATTACCCACTCCCATTATTAGATAAAACCACTGCTATGTCTTTTTTTTTTTGGTATCCTTCCAGCTTTTATATATGTGTGTATATATGTATACTTACATATGTATGCATGTATCTTTATATACATATAAACATATATGTACATTTTCTACCAAATGACATCATACAATCCATGTTTTGTAAATTGCTTTATTTCACAACGTATCTTGGACGTCTTAGAGAAGTGTTTTAAAAATAAATACAACGTATTGAATATTAGGGATCTGTTTGCTTATATTTTAAATACGTTTTTATCTTTATCCTTCCTTAACATTCTTGTATTTATTAAATTCTTACCTGAGAAATAATATAAAAGGTTTATAATATAATGAGTTAGCAAAACATGTACATTTATCTATAAAACTTGTATGATATATTAGATATTATTATTTTTCCTAACTGATATGAAAGGTGTCTTCTGCTTTTGAAATATATTTTAAATAGGTATTCATTAAAATAGAATAGAACCATACAACTAATTAGTACTTGTCAGATAATAGGATGTTGGTAATGGTAAGTCAAGGTTTCTCCTTTTAAAATATAATGGTGTGAAGACTGAGGTCACAATTTAGTTTAAATTCTTTCTGCATTTAAAATCACGAATGTTGATCATTTGGGAGGTCTAATTAGGCTACTTATTTTAGAGTTTATAGTATTAAGGTTAAAGATTGTTGCAAATCAAAGGTAAAACTTTTTGCATAAAAGAATGAATTTTTATTTTGAGGTGGATGGACCTAGAGACTGTCATACAGAGTGAAGTAAGTCAGAAAGAGAAAAACAAATACCGTATGGTAACACATATATATGGAATCTAAATTTAAAAAAAATTAAAATAAATAAATAAAAGAAAAAGTAAAAAAAGAAAGAGAAAAAAGGTCAGAAGAGCCTAGGGGCAAGACGGGAATAAACATGCAGACCTACTAGAGAATGGACTTGAGGATACGAGGGGTGGGAAGGGTAAGCTGGGACAAAGTGAGAGAGTGACATGGACATATATACACTACCAAATGGAAAATAGATAGCTAGTGGGAAGCAGCCGCATAGCACAGGGAGATCAGCTGGGTGCTTTGTGACCACCTAGAGGGGTGGGATAAGGAGGGTGGGAGGGAGAGAGATGCAAGAGGGAAGAGATATGGGAACATATGTATATGTATAACTGATTCACTTTGTTATAAAACAGAAACTAACACACTATTGTAAAGCAATTATACTTTAATAAAGATGTTAAAAAATTTTTAAAAAATAAAAAATAAATGTGGACATACACAGGGTAAAAAAAAAAAGAATGAATTTTTATAGCTCGATTCTTACACCTTTCTTCTTTGTCACTTGTTTCCTTAAGATTAGCTCTGTATTTGAATACAGCAATCCTAAAACATCTTTGCTTTGCTAGATTAATGGTACATTTTGTGGGAATACAAATGGCCTACTTGAAATTCCCTCCATCTGAGGCATTTTTTTCAGTTTTAACTTTCATTTAAAGAAAGTTTTAACATTAATATGTAGATACAAAATAGGAAAGACTTTTCCAAAGTATTTTAAAAGTTTAAAAAAAGGTCTTATCACAAAACTGTCAAAGTTACAGACATTTGTTAATACGTTTTTTCCCATTCTTATAAGATTTAGTTCTGAAAGAGGAGGTAGAGTAGTACCTACCATGGAAGTCAGGAGATCTGGGTTCTTGTCTTAGTCTACAACTAATTAGCTGTGTGTGACCTTAAACTGCTCATTTATTCTCTCTGGCCCTTATTTTCTTATCTGAAAGATGAAGGTGTTTGATTATGCGAACTCTAAGGTCCTTCACAATTCTAAAATGCTGAGATTCTATGAAGTAAGTTTTGTAGTAGTTGTATAGTTTATGTTAAGATTTAATGAAGGTATATTTTATGTAATGTCTGTGTGTTTGTGTGTGTATATTCATATATTTAGGTGTTCATTGAGTTGTCTAAACACTTTTGAATGTTTTTTGTCTGCTCGATGTCAGAGACATTTTAACTGAATAAGACAGTTATGGACCTTGCCTTCATGGAATAGTTTTCAGTGGAGAAGAGTGGAATTAAACAACTATTATGTAATTAATTATTTTATCCAGATATGATATGTACTAAGAAGATTGAGTAGCAGAATGAGAAAAGTAGCCGAAAGAATGAACATAGGGGTACGGGGAGAGTAGATAAGTAAGAGAGAACAGCATATACAGAGGCCCTGAGTGAGGATCCTGGAATGCTAAGGAATTATAGTAAGGCAGAGTTCCAGAGTGAGTCACACGAAATGTGCCTGGTGAGCTGGGTGGGCATCAGATCATAAAATGATTTGTAGACCATTTAAAGATTTTGGTTTTTATGCTAATATTACATATATTACTTCCAATTATGTCCTTGGTGTTACATGATCCAATAAGTGCTAATACACATGAAATACACTTATTATGCTAAAGAAACATTTTCTGTCAGTCACTGCACTATCAATGACATCATGTCCCTGGTTTTTCCCTGTACCCTTTCACTCTTTAACAGTGTTTTAAGATGTGATAACCTAACAGTATTTGCAAGGTCAGTATAGTAAAAATTACTTAATGCCTGTTAAAGTCAGATAAGTTTTTCTTTTTGGATTATCAACTGTTTCATATTTTCTTTGCCCTTTTCCTGCTCAGTGATGACTTGAGAATTTTTAGTATGTTATCCATTAAAAATAAGCAAATTAATACCCTGGTTTTGTGTATTTTTGTTACCTATTGGTTTGCTTCCTATTTCACCACTGATTGTGTTCCTCATTGGGAGATATTAGCATGTAAAAACCATGGTTGTTTATATGCAAGTAAATTGTCTGATTTTTTTTCCTTTTAATTGTTCATTTTTAAAGAACACTTACGTTAAAAAGACCCGTATTGATTTCACTCATTTTCTCTGCGACTCTTTTGCGGTAGAAATATTCCTGTTGGCTACACTGAAAATTGTCTAATGATGAGGGCTTAATCTATCTAAGGCACTGTGACAAAAGGGAAATGACTGCTTTGCTGATATCTGAGTATGCCGAGTTATTTCAAAGATTTCATTTCAAATGTGTTTTCACTTTTATAACTTTGATGCAAAGATAACAATTAAAACCTTATCATTTTTAGCAGCAGGGTTATGCTTCTCAAGCTGGTTTTCTAATACTGTTTTCAGCAGACTGAGATAGGCACCTACTCTGACATATCAGAATACGTTAGTCTCACCACTGAACTGTGTAATTCCCATTCTTGTTTGAATGGCTTCCGTATGCTGTGCTCTTCTCAGAAACTTAGAACGGTGTGTATTAAATCTCATTTTCAACTCAATCTAATGAGTGTAATTTATACAAGCTAAAACAGCCTATTATATATTTATGTTTCTAATCCTCTGTGTATTTGAATTAATTTGAAAGTCATTATGATTAATAAATTCATGGGACATGAATCCTAAGCCATTTATTTTTTTCTCTTTTGTTTAGATCTGTATTTCAGTTTCTACCAGTGTTGATTAATTTATTCAACAAATATTTGTTGACCACTGATTATGAACAGAAGCCTCCACTAGTCACTTGTGTGGGATATTCAGATGGATAAGACATTCTTAGTCCCAAGGATCTTACAGGGTTTTCAGGGCAGTAAAAACATTAAGAAAGTTCATAAATAACACACATGAAAAATATTAAAATGTGGCATAGGAGAGTTCAGAGGAAGGAAGAATTATTTTTCCTTCTTCCTTCTTTGGGGTACAAGCTAAGATAAACCTCCCAGGGAAGAAGCATTTACAGTCCAGATTTTAAAAGATAGGTACTCAGAAAATGCAAAAAATATATGTGGAAAAACATTGGGTATATAAGAGAATCTGATTTATTTTGTATTGAATGGAAGTATATGGAGATAAAGCAGGCAAAGTAACTTGGGATGAGATCATTGAGGGCCTTCAATGCAATTTATATGTGTAAATTAAATATAAATTCATGTTTATAAATATAAATTTGGGAGGGATAAATTGGGAGTTTGGGATGGAAATATACACACTACTATATATAAAATAGATAACTAATAAGGACCTATTGTATAGCACAGGGAACTCTACTCAGTACTCTGTAATGGCATATATAGGGAAAGAATCTAAAAAAGAGTGGATACATGTATATGTATAACTGATTCACTTTGCTAACTAACACTGTAGCTAACATTGTAAATCAACCATACTCCAATAAAAATTAAAAGTAAAATTAAATTAAAAAAATAAATGTAATAAATTGAACATTTATTTTTTATAGCTTTATTTTGTAGCTTAAAAATTTTTCAATAACTATTTTTTTTGAATTTTATTTTATTTTTTTATACAGCAGGTTCTTATTAGTTATCTATTTTATACATATTAGTGTATATATGTCAATCCCAATCTCCCAATTCATCCCACCACCACTGCCCCCCGCCGCCACTTTCCCCCCTTGGTGTCCATACGTTTGTTCTCTAAATCTGTGTCTCTATTTCTGCCCTACAAACTGGTTCATCTGTACCATTTTTCTAGGTTCCACATATATGTGTTAATATACGATATTTGTTTTTCTCTTTCTGACTTACTTCACTCCGTAGGACAGTCTCTAGATCCATCCACATCTCTACAAATGACCCAATTTCCTTTTTATGGCTAATATTCCATTGTATATATGTACCACATCTTCTTTATCCATTCGTCTGTCAACGGGCATGTAGGTTCTTAAAAAGTATTTTTGGTTCTTATTTCCATTTTGTCGATTGTATGCTAGAGGAAAAGTTGTAACCTTTTACTGAGTTTTGTTGCTAATGTTAGAATAGACTTTTGAAAAATTTTTGTTATGAATACTGATATCTTGCTTTTAATGATTTATTCTCTTTATTTAAAAATGTTTTCTCCATCATAAAAGAAATACTTTTATTCTTTAAGTTTGGTTTATACAGAAAAATTGAAAAATATGCATTTCTTCCCCTAACACTTTCATTTAGTGTATATCTTTCCATATATTTATGTTTAAGACATTTTAAAGTAAAATAAAAAATAAAATGAGATAGGTTATTTTTTGTATTTTGAAGAGAATTTAGAACTGACCAATGATTTCCCTACTTCTATTTATTCTCCTGTGTTAGTTTGATTAAACCACTTTACATCTTTGACTGAAATCTTAAGTTTTCATTTAAATCAGAATATACTGTTCAAAGGTAAATTGGAAAAACTGCATATTTTTCAGTTATAATAGTAATTTATTCCAGAAGCACTCTTGCTCTTTATTTTATTCCCCTTTAAAACTGCCTAAACCATGGTACAAACATAGAAAATCTTCAGTGGGAAGGAAAATTTTCTCCCACTTAACTGTGAAGAATTGTGTTTATTTAGCATTAACAGCACAGACACAATTATGTTTGCAGTCTCACCTGAAGAAAATAAAATGCAGAAATTTGCAGAGCTAAAATATCTGGATAGGGCCAGAGATTTTAGAAAGGCAATTTATGATCCTTCCTTTGATTCACAGATAGTTTATGGAGGGCCTACTTTGTGCCAAGACCTGTAAATACAAAGCAGAATAAGACATGACCCTTGTCTTCAAGGTGCTTACAGCCTAATTAACAGATCTAAATAGAGAATCCTGGAGGTTGACACCACACTCATACGTGCAAAATAAAAATCAGTAATGCAGAAGACTTCCGTTTGGTAGAAATTAAGATTATTGAAGGAAGCTGCCTAAAGCCCAGGAATTTCTGTTTATCTTAAGGTTTTGGTGTTAAAATTAGAGGAGTAAGATAATAATATATGTGTGTGTGTGTGTGTGTGTGTGTGTGTGTGTATAAAATACAGCAAGACAAGACTCACTAAGTGTGGATGTTCCAGTATTTGGAAAATAAGAAAAGAGATTTAACTAAAGAATGAGAGAGGCAGGAATAAATGGAGATTGGCTTCTTCTTACTATTATAAACCTACGTGGAAAGAAAGTATCTTTGTTCTTATTAGTATATAAATGGAAATGTCTTATTTATGTCTCGTACCCTGGATCTTTATGCTCATGTTAGTTTTATAACAATATGGAGTTTTTGCGCTAATGACATGTCTTTCTCAATGTAGTCTCTCAGAGATTTAGTTTCATTTAATTTCCATTCTTAATACTGTTGGCTCATCACTATCTCTTCGTTGTGTTTATTCATGCACACTTATTCACATAAATTGAGATAAACATTGATTTTTGAGGCCCTACTAGATAAATAAAAATTTCTAAGTGATTTAGGTAGTATTTTCCTGGTCCATTAAGAGGAGCACTGTACTTATCTGTGGCTACATTGCTGATACCCTTTTGTAGGAGGTGGTAGTCTCAATCTTATATTCAGAAAGCATTAAACAAGTTTAGGCTAACCGGCTTTTCATTTTATAGAAATGATTCCTGTTTTTACATAGTAATAAAAATAAGAATCTATATGGCATTCAGAATTATGGTATTTTGATGATTTTTAAATTATTTTTTTCTATATAGGACACCATTGCAGTGGCCGGATTTGTTATTTTGTCAGCATCTTCATCTACAAGCAGAGATGGTAAACTTTGCTTATTTTTGAAAGCATCTGAGGACTTCAAATCAACTGTTTATGTAAGTATGCAACTTTTTAGTCTCTAATTATATTGTAGTTTTAATGAGCTAAAGTAATGGAATAGAAGTAGTATTTCTGTGTATCTGCAGATAAACTACTTAGTCTGACTGAATTATTGTAATTAAATATTTTAAGTTTAAAAAATAAAAATCCTTTTCTTGGCTTTATATTTAGAATGATTCCAGATAGCAGAGAAGGATCCCTTAAAGATAGTTATTTGTTTCTGAAATTCTTAAAGCTTCACAGACACTCTAAACCTGATCAATATATTCTTTGCAGTTATACTGTCATCCTCTTTTGATGGTCTGCTTGATTTTATCTTAAATTGATCAGGTGCCCCTTTTTAGGTAAAACTGATTTCCTCCTATTTCATTCTTTATGAAGGTCTTCATCCCTCTCACTTCACCACCCCCCGCCCCCTCCCCACACAAACACACATACACTTTTGGAGACTGCCTGTTTGGTCAAGGCTGTCAGGTGGAGAAGTAGAGTTGGGTCAAGCTATGTGCCTGCAGACCAACATCTGCCTGTTTTGTTTTGTTTTATTTTTTTGTCTGAACAGGGCATTTTATGGGCCAGGTGTGGTTCTGTGATATTAAAATTGGTGAATTAACCTGAAGCTTAGCTTAGACAGCTTTGTACCTGCGACTCTTAATTTGTAAGCTATAACTTTATGCCATTCTGTGAACTGGAATATTATAAAGTGTGTAGTTTTACTACAATTAAAGGTCTGTAATCACATTGGACATGTTTGTATACAAATAAGTCCTCTCTTTTTTTTTCAGGTTTATGTTAAATCCGTAAGAGATTTTTCTACAGAATCAATGTCTTTGGTAAGATGGTATTAATTTTAATTTAGAAATGTACACCCCCCCACACACATACATATATGTATTTGACCCACTTTATAGACTGATTTTGAAATAGTATCAATACAGTGGGAAAACATAATCTCTACTTTTTTGATATATAATGATATTACATTTGAGTTATATATTTCCCTGGTAATTAATACCTGGTTCATCTGTTGTCTGGAATGTTTGCTGATATTTTGCAGAAGCTACGTACACAAGAAAATTAAAATGGAAAAGTTGTTTTATTGTGTGAAGACACTGGGATTTTTACTCCTTTTAAATCTTAGACAAATTCATTTCTTTTGCTTTTCCTCAGCTTATATTTAAACAGATTATTATGTGCTGAATTGTGATTTGACAAATTATGTAATTTTAAGTAAAGAATTTTATTATACTTTTGATACATTTTGCTTTTTCTTTTAAATCATATTTTCAATATTTTATAAAATTTTGTCATCTCATAGCAATGGGAAGGTTCCCATTTTTAAAGGTGAGCTACTTGTAGCTGAGTGAAACTGGAAAGAAGGTAATATGTTGATAAAGTTTAGTTATGGCAAGTGGGCTCCTTAGTTGCACAGGCAGGTTCCTTAGTTGTGGCACATGGGCTCCTTAGTTGCGACCCGTGGGCTCCTTAAAATAAATTTTATGTTCTACCTTTAGTTTCTATTGGACGGAGTTCAAGGACTTTGCTTCTAGTTGACAGTGACTACAGGATACAGGTTTTAAATTCTGAATACTACCATAATAGTATAACTTAAATTTGTTATTTAGGGTAACTGTAACCAATAAAAGTATTGATGTACTTTTTTAAAAATATGATTTAACTCTGATATTAGTGTTTTTCAAAATTGTTATAGATAGGTCAACTTCAAATATTTGTTACATCCATGCACTTGTAGTAAGGCAGAAGTAAATGAGAGAGCCTCTGAACTTGGCAAAAATGGTTTTTCAGGAAGCTCAGGTATTCTGAACTATTAGAATATAACTTAGCTGCTCTGCACACACATCCTGGCTTATTTACATTGAGAGCCAAATTACAATCAAGATGTTGATTGCTGGTTGTGAATTAACAAGTACATTACTTGGAAAACCATAATGGTTAGGGTCATTGAGTTGTGCTGGCCTTCCCATTCATCTCCACATTAGGGAGATATTTGTTAAGATAATATATTGGATCCAGTTAGTTTGTCAGCTGAGTACCTATTGTCTCTATTCTGTCCCATATGCTGACCATTGTTTTTCTTTCATTACTTTTTTTTAACATCATGGTTTGATGAGATTTCTAAGGAAGCCCTGACCTTGTGTTTGACCTGAGGGATCAGCTTCCTTGAAAAAACCAATTCATTTTGATTTGATTTTTAAAATTTTAACTCTTAGTGTAATAGGTAACCTTATTTCCAATTGGGAGTGAAGTGGGTGAGTGATGGGGCCAGATGTCTGAACCCTTTTCAGGGTTGTTTTACTAACATCAGACATTCTTGTGAAATCACTTCCCCTTTTCTTTCCAAACTTCTGTACAGTTATTTCAGAAAATTTTTTTTCTTTTATTACCATGTTTAATGTCTTTATATCATTTATAATCAAAATCTGGCTTTATTTAGGCCTTATTAAAATCTTCATAGCAGTATAGGAAAAAATATAAATATATGCCACAAGTTTTGAAGTGATATTAGTTAAGGTTAAAAACCAGAACAAAAGTCTCTTAAACTGCATTTTTTAGAGTTGTGTACAAATTACACCATTTATAATCAAAGTTATTTATATGAAAAACTAGATGGTTTATATAGCAACCTTTATAAGCTGTGCATTTCTCCTTCTATCAGGCTACAGTCTCTTTTTAGACACTTAGAAGGAAAAAATGCAGATCAGTTTGCTAACTTACAAATTTGATCATGACATGGTTCTAAAATCTTAATACTTATATTCACTGTCTTTCTTTAGGTTCCAGCCACACATTATGTATATACACCCCTGAATCAACTTAAGAGTGGCATGATTGTCAATGTCTATGGTGTTGTGAAGTTCTTTAAGCCTCCATATCTGAGCAAAGGAACAGGTAGGTATTATTAAAACTGGTCAAGATTTTAATGGACTGGAACTGTTTTATTGGTTCAGGAACACAGCTCCTTCAGTACTCTAAGTCTTAGAAACTTAATTGTGATTTATAATTGTCAAACAATACTGATGCAAATTTTTGGGCCATTTTTACTTATAAAATAAAGTATAGTCTATAAGTTGTAGAGAATAAATGAAGAAAAGAATGCTAAGCAGCAACATGACAGCATATGAAAGTATAAAATAGCCTATGAAAGTATAGAATAAGCTAGAAAAGGTAAATATATAGACATGTACAGAATATGTAATGCTGTTATGTAAATCATTTTAAATCTTGTATAGAAGTTAAAAGGCAAAAGTATAAAAAAGAGCTACCTGTAAACATATGTTAGTGGTTACAACATAAAAAGATATAAATTGTGACTCGGTAACATAAAGTATGTGTTGGGGGAGGGGAGTAAAAGTGTAGAGCTTTTGTATATGATAGAAATTTATTTTTTATCAGTTTAAGATAGTTATAACTGTAAGGTGTTTTATGTAAATTTTGTGGTAACCAAAAAGAAAATACTGAAGATACACAAAAGAAAATGAGAAAGGAATCAGAGTAGGTCACGACAAAAAAAAAATCAATGAAACACAAAGGAAGACCATAAGAGAGGAAACAAGGGACAAAAGAGCTACAAGACAGACAGAAAAGAACAAAATGGCAAGAGTAAGTTCTTCCCTATCAGTAGTTACTTTAAATGGAAAAGGATTAAACATCCCGGTCAAAAGGCATAGTACTTGGGTTGTTTTTAAAGATAATTAAGGAGATATAACCTATTCTATATAAAAATGTAAGCTTTTAAATAGACTAACATGTAAAAGAATGAATCAAAAAAACATGGATTTCAGCTTTCTGAGAGTTAATGTAGTTAACAGACAGGCACTTTCACCTTGGTTTAATTTAGTTCAATGAAATTTAACGTTTATTGCTCTGTTTAGTCTAATTTGAAGCAACAACATTTGTAAGAGGCATCATTATTTTATGTATCATTAAGAAAAGCTATGCTTCACTGTCAATTGTAAGATATAACCATATTTTAGAGATGTTAAAAATGTGAAACAGTGGTGGTGTTGATGAAATACTGTCTTTATCAACTGTATGCCTGCCAGCTGCTGTGGCTCATGCTGGGAACACAAAGATGTTCTCAGTGAGTTAATATTTTTTAAAGATTTAATTTATTAAATTATACATATGCAAATTTTATTGTGGCATGAGCTCTAAGTTTACTCTTTGGTGGGGTGGATGGGGGGGAAAAGTCTCATTTTCATGTGGTCAGCATTTTTTTTTTAGTGTGTTTTAAAATTTTATTTTGAGCATTATTTGATTTTTTTTACATTATGAAATATGTCAAACATAACAGAAAATAATTAAATGACCCCTATATTATATTTACTGGGCAGATTTTACCATATTTGCTTCAGTTTTTTTATTTATTTTTAACTTTTGTTGGAGTATAGTTGACAGAATATTTTGATAATGTGTAAAGACTTAGTTTATGTGCAAGTGACTATGTGAAGACTATTGAATGTAGAGATGAGAAGTTTGAAACAGGTGGTAGCTAAGTCTGAAGACCGCAAAAGGATGTTTTATTGAAAACCCTGATTTCTGTTGTTTCAGTAGGAGGGGAAGAATTAAACATTAAGGTTGAAGCAGAGAAATTGTGTTTGAATTTCTCAAATATTTTCATTCAACTTTACTCTTTTGCAGTCTACTTTCCATACCCCATCATGCCATTCAACATACATATGCATACTTTCACCTTAGTAGTTTCTTCTCATCATCGAATTTTTTTCCCCTGAATTTTACATTGCCCATTCTGTGAATTCCCTGTAGAGTGTAGTCACTGCAGTCCTCTTCCAGTTGCCAGTGTTATCTGGCTAGCTTTAATAGGCCTGCCAAATTTAGGAATAAGCTACAATACTGGTAATAATGTTCATCTAACTTGGTAGAAGATATAATTTTAAAACTTTTTGTACTTGGTATGGTTCAGATGCTTATCATTGAAAGTTTTTAGTAAATTAATCAGCAAATACATTATTTTCAAAAATATCATGAAATGAAAGTATTACAGAATAAAATGATAGCTGTTTTTAAAACAGCTATGATGACTCAATTTTAGTTTGTTATTAGATAGCATAATCATTTTCTTCTGACAATGTTATTAAATCATGTGTGTATAATGAAAGCATTGGGAAACTGTAGTATTTATTATATATTCTCTGTATCCTGTATCTCTTAGGTATGTTTATAGTTAGATCCAGTCCTTTAATAAAAAAATTCATGAGTAGTAATAAGCCAACTTTTATTATAAAGATAATGTATTTCTCTATTTCTTCTGAGATACTAAATTAAAATGAATGTCATCAATTTTTTCTGAATATATTCATTGAAACTCTAAAATATGTCTGAAGATACAGCGAGATGTCTTTACTACTACCAAGATGGTAACATTTTAAAACTATCTGTCTTATAATTTTAGTTACACTTACATTTTTTTCTGTTGATAGAATTTATCCTTCAACATGCTGCAGGAGAGTCAGACAAATAGCACTGATTTTCGTGTTCAGGAAAGAATCAACTTCATTAGTATTACCACTGAGAAGTACTAGAATAAATGTACAGGAGTAATCCACAGCTGAGCCTTTTTTGTACTATATAAAGCAACATTATTTCACAAATACAGGGCCACAACCTAAATATTACATCTTGATGTACATAATAGTTATGTGTAGGAAAATTACCTTTATGCAACTCAAATTTAGATAGATGGAAAAAAGTTGATTCTCTTATATATCATTAGCTAGAATTTTTCATTAAAATTCATTTTATAAATGTTAAATTCAATGCAGTAGAAGCAATTTGGTGCAATTTAGCATCCTTACTTCTTGACTAAAATTTTTCTTGAGGACTTTCCTCTCATCCTCTGTAATAATGATTATACATGACCTGTAGCATACTGCTATCTTATTTCTGTAGCAAATGCTTTATTTCCCAAGCTTTATCTTCAGTCTTCGAGGAGTTGTAGCTTTTATTCTTACAGAAGTCTGTCAGTCCTGTTTTTAAAAGGACTATCGATGCTCACGTTCTTATTCATCTGTGGTAAGACTCATCATGAAAACTGAGAATTTCTCAAGGATTATGGAAACAGCATATATTAAAAGATCATCGTATCATCAAAATTGATTTTGATCATGACTCAGCAGGGGTATATAATATGGCCTCTTTCATATAATATGGCCTCTTTCATATAGGAAGACAAGGTTATTGCCACATTCTTGGGATTTTGAGATTTTATAGCAGTTATCTTCTCTGAAAGCCTCACAGTTACTTTTGCTTTGAAGAGCTGGGTAGGTAGAGCTACATATGCAGTGTTTTGCCCTGCACAGATAACATTGGGCATTTTTCTTAGATAACATGTATAAAGGAGTTTAATTTTAGCTTTGTCTCAGATTTTAAGGAGTATCTTAATTTTTTTTTAAACTTGAGACACCTTTACTCTGTTCTTATTGTCTGTTCTTGCTAAATAAGGTAAGTAGAGGCAGGCCATAAAACATACCCATCCAGACTTGTTAATAGTATGTGGTCCTGCTTGCTTGGTTAATATCATAATGCCTGCTCACTCTGAGCAAATGCGAAGAGTAGAGAGAACACTGTTTGTGCTTATTCTTCCTAATATTTGAGTCCAGAGGAAGGGAGAGAATAGTCAGAGTATTCATAGCATCGGTTTTTACTGTTCACTTCTTTTTTTATTTTCTTCTCTGTCCAACTTTGAGACCCTAGAGGTCTCAGCCTTTTCATGCCACATAATGTGGCACATCACCTGTGGCTCCCTAGCTTTCCTCAGGAATGCTCTATGTTGCTAAACTATTTTCACACCTCCTCCCATCAAAAATTCTCAATATTAGAAAAGCAGCTTGGTTAAACTGAACAGTTTTGGATGTTACAGTGTTTCTACAAGCAGACTTACGCTATTCAGTTTCTTAGAAAAAGGACACCTGTTTTAGCTACTTACTGAGCATTATAATCAAATTACTAAAATTGTATCCAAAACATTGGATTTCTAAGAGCTCCTATCTGTTTTACTTACTTTTAGTTCTTAGGATAGAGTGATAGGATATAGAGCCCTAGGATTTTTTCTTTTCCTGTTCTGTTAAACATTCCAGCTAACTCTGGATTGCTAATTTTGGCTGTGTAAAAATACTATTTTCACTTATGAGAATGACTTGCCATTTATGCATTAATGTTATGTAGCATAATTGTTTGAATATTTTTGTTTTGCCTGAGTAATATTGGTTGCCTATTAATGATTATGTAGTTAGTGTCTTTTAATTTCTTAAAGTATAATAATTAACTCCCACATATTCCACATTAATATGGTTGAAAAAGAATTTATTAATTACTGAATGATTAATGACTCATTGGTACTCCATAAGATCCAGGAGCCTTTCTGATTCATCAAAGGGAGATTAAAACTTCTAGTACAACATAAAATTGTATGTAATATTTACTTATATTTTTTATTTTTTAAAATTGATAACGCATCTTTAAAATTTTTAACCCTTTTGTAGTCCTACACCTTTATGAAAATGTGATGACAGTTATAGAGCCTGTCCTAGAAAAATTCACATGCATGCTTAAACACTTAAATATACAATATCAAAGTTCATTCCCTGCTGCCTCTGAGCCTCAGATTGCAAAATCTTGATCTGTGGTATGTTAATACTCACTTATTTGACTATTCAGTTAATATCAAAACTACAACATACATTTTGGCTTAATGTATGGCATTTAATAAAACAAAATAAATAAATACACAGTTTTGCTTTTCAGTTTACTAATTTATTCAACAATTATTGAGAACTTTCTATGTGCCAGGTGTTATATTTTATAGACATGAGACATTCAAAGATTTATGTAATTGTTTCCACCCTCAAGAAATTAAAGTCTATAGTTAAGCAGATAACCATTATAATACAGTGATTATAATTATTCATGATTTCACTTTGGTTTTAGTCTTTCCCCAATTTGTAAAACTCTACTTGTCCATTTTATTGTTGACTATGTAAGGCAAAATCTTCGTTGTAAAATGTACCATGCTTTTTGAATGTGTGTTTTAAAGTTGAATGATGGATTTACCTTTTACATAAGATGTAGGTTGTGGGCAGGCACAGAGTTTTACATTTCCCAAGGGTTAAAAAATGATAATATCTAGTTGAGTGAGGTAAGAATCTTCAAGTGCTTGGCTGTCTTGCTTTCAGGAATGGAGGGCATCCAGGGCACAGCTAGTCATCACTTATCTCTTTAAGGATTTGGAAAGGTGAGCTAAGCCTCTCTTCAGCACTGTTTTCCAGCTATTCTGTCCGTGCCAGTAGGAAGTAGGTTTCCACTTAGAGAAAGAAGGTGAAGAAAGATCTTTCTTCCCCTGTCACTGAACCTTTGTGTGGCTTGCTTTCTTATATTCAAGAATGACTTCTTTGATGAAACTTGAGGCTTCTGTTTGGCTTCCTGTCCATATCCTAAGAATCTGTCTCTCATGATCTTTTCCTCTAAAAATTATTAGCCTGTTTATTTAGGATGTTACCCTTATTTTTCATGAGTTTTTAAATTTGAATTATTTTCATGAATCATAAAATCAGTACTGTTTTCCCATTTTTTCTTGAAACTCGTGTTATATTCTTTTATTCATTAAATTAAAAAATGTGTTTGCTAGCCTTGTGTAGCACTGTACTGTACTTAGTTGTTTTCTATAGACTCATAGGTTGTTGTCCATAGATAAAATAACTCTCAGAGAGTTTACAAGTGAGGGAGACCCAAATGTAATCAGCTAGCTAATAGAAGGCACAGTCTTATGCTGTGACTAAAGGAATAAGCAAAGTGCTTTCCGAGTGGGAATAGAGAGATTAATGCTAACAGGGGAAAAGCTTCTAAGAGATGTAGCATTTTAGCTGAACTTTAAAGGGTAAATTGGATTTTGATAGATGAGGAAGAAGAGGCCAACATTCCAGAGTTTGAAAATAGCAACAAAAGTTGTCAGGTTTATAATGAAAATGTGAACTAGTGCTGAAGCAGTTGACTTAAATATAATTTTAAGCAATAGAATGTCAGCAATATATTGATGCATAATTTTATGCTCTTGTAGCAGTCTTTTTTAGGGATCGTTATTAAGGACCTATGATACTTTTGTGGTGTACATTTTGTTTATATTCTTGAAGAATTTTTTTTAATTCTATATTTTATGGTTTCCATATGTGGTAAAACTGGCTTGTTCAGATTGTATTGGTTATATATGCAATCAGCTTTATTTATATGCTATAGCTGTCATGTAGTTGGCAATTGGTCTTTGAAAGATTATGTGTTCAGAATTATTACAAATATATCTCAAGTGGCTATCAGTGGAATGCTTTGTTACATTACTTCTCAGGTCAAATGGATTCTGGTAATATTCAGGTTCACAAAAATTACTTTCAAGTTACAAATCACTTTGATTTCCATCTGCATTGTTAGGATTTTCTTCTACTTCAGTGTATTAATTTCCCTCCCAACTTTACGTATCATCAATTAAGAAAATCAAAATATATTCTCTTCCTTATTTTTCAGTTTGCTTGTTTGTCCTTTTGCAGTGGTTTCTGGCAGCTTCTTATATATAAATGATAATCTCTTTTTTGTCATTATGTTACAGATGCTTTTCGCAGCATTTTGGTTTTGTGCTGGTAGTTTTTGAAATTTAAATCTTTAAAATGCTTGTGGAGTCATAATTTGTTTGTTTGGAAAGGCTTACCTATTAGAAGATCTGAAAAATATTACCCTATATTTCCTTAAAATTATTATTATATATTTTTTAAAACTGCATGTATTGCCTGGAATTTTGTTTTTTATGTAGTGTGCAGTGATCTCACTTTTTGTTGGTAACTGCCTTGTTTCAGAATCATTTATTAAATAATGTCATGTTTAAATCATGTATAATTTCTATACCTCTATGTAAGGATCCGTGGAGCAACACCTAACAGAGAGCCTGAGGTGAATTTTCTTCTCCCAATATGTGACCTGCAATAGGTCTCCTCAAAAACAAGGAGGACTATTTAGATGTTGCCCAATTTTTTATCATTAGGCAGAGTATTTGCTACAATCTCTACATGAATATTTGAGGATGTTTGGGTTGGTAGGATTCTTTATCCTCAATTCTGATTTACTGTGTAATAATATAGTTTGCTTGTTAATCTCAGTCTTTTTGTTTCTTCATTCATAATTTTAATATACTTTTAAGCCTTACAGGAATATATTGGGTGCATTTGCCATATACATACTGGTATCAGGATTTAAAAATATTTGAAATCAGATTAGGATTTATGTGAAACTCTACCATAAGTTGTGATTTTTTTTTTCCTACAGGTAGAATAAATGGTGTCACGTTCTTAAAGGGTGTGTGTGTGTGTGTGTGTGTGTGTGTGTGTAATATATCCCTAGTGCATTTTGTAAGATAAATGTTAAACGTACGTATTATTAATAATTTATCAATACTTAACAGAATGAATATAAAATTCATAAAATAACATTTAATTCACTAGAGGAACTAGTCACTTGTCCTAGTGCTTGGATTTTAATGAAGAAGTATAATGAGTTTTAGCTATAAAGGAATATGTTAGAAGTTAGAGTAGTTCGCCTCTCATTTGAACTTTTATTATTATCACTTTAAATTATTCTCCTTATATTATTTATACATTAATCATAGTATTTTTATTTCTACAAGTGTCACTTTTCATTTGGAAGTATAATATGCTGTATATTTGAGATACTTACATAGCTTTTAAATTTTCCTTTAAATGAAGCTGAAGTGTAGTAGACTTAAATAAAATGACGTTATACTAAGTTCATGTTTATAAATTTATTGTGAAATTGTTTGAAAGCTCGAATGCATATAAATGCTAAGCATTGCTATATCTAGTCCAGTATATTGAAGTTCTGCTGAATATGTTATTAATTGTCCTATTTCCACAATAGATTCGATCTTTGAATAATTGAACCTGTTGCTACTTTTAAACCATATAAGGCTCTAAAGTCATGAAGAAGACTCTCTCTTTCCACTGAGAGACTAATTTCACTCCCATCTCCAGCTAGTGAAATTTTTTAATATAAAATTAAGAATAAAAAGTGTTTAGAGGTATTGTTTTTAACATCTTTATTGGGATATAATTGCTTTACAATGGTGTGTTAGTTTCTGCTTTATAACAAAGTGAATCAGTTATACATATACATATGTTCCCATATCTCTTCCTTCTTGCGTCTCCCTCCCTCCCACCCTCCCTATCCCACCCCTCCAGGAGGTCACAAAGCACCAAGCCGATATCCCTGTGCCATGCGGCTGCTTCCCACTAGCTATCTACCTTACGTTTGTTAGTGTATATATGTCCATGACACTCTCTCGCCCTGTCACAGCTCGCCCTTCCCCCTCCCCATATCCTCAAGTCCATTCTCCAGTAGGTCTGTGTCTTTATTCCTGTCTTACCCCTAGGTTCTTCATGACATTTTTTTTTTCTTAAATTCCATATATATGTGTTAGCATACTGTATTTGTCTTTTTCTTTCTGACTTACTTCACTCTGTATGACAGACTCTAGGTCTATCCACCTCATTACAAATAGCTCAATTTCGTTTCTTTTTATGGCTGAGTAATATTCCATTGTATATATGTGCGACATCTTCTTTATCCATTCATCCGATGATGGGCACTTAGGTTGTTTCCATCTCTGGGCTATTGTAAATAGAGCTGCAATGAACATTTTGGTACATGACTCTTTTTGAATTTTGGTTTTCTCAGGGTATATGCCCAGTAGTGGGATTGCTGGGTCATATGGTAGTTCTATTTGTAGTTTTTTAAGGAACCTCCATACTGTTCTCCATAGTGGCTGAACCAATTCACATTCCCACCAGCAGTGCAAGAGTGTTCCCTTTTCTCCACACCCTCTCCAGCATTTACTGTTTGTAGATTTTTTGATGATGGCCATTCTGACTGGTGTGAGATGATATCTCATTGTAGGTTTGATTTGCATTTCTCTAATGATTAATGATGTTGAGCATTCTTTCATGTGTTTGTTGGCAGTCTGTATATCTTCTTTGGAGAAATGTCTATTTAGGTCTTCTGCCCATTTTTGGATTGGGTTGTTTGTTTTTTTTGTTATTGAGCTGCTTGTAAATTTTGGAGATTAATCCTTTGTCAGTTGCTTTATTTGCAAATATTTTCTCCCATTCTGAGGGGTGTCTTTTGGTCTTGTTTATGGTTTCCTTTGCTGTGCAAAAGCTTTGAAGTTTCATTAGGTCCTATTTGTTTATTTTTGTTTTTATTTCCATTTCTCTAGGAGGTGGGTCAGAAAGGATCTTGCTGTGATTTATGTCCTAGAGTGTTCTGCCTATGTTTTCCTCTAAGAGTTTGATAGTTTCTGGCCTTACATTTAGGTCTTTAATCCATTTTGAGCTTATTTTTGTGTATGGTGTTAGGGAGTGATCTAATCTCATACTTTTACATGTAGCTGTCCAGTTTTCCCAGCACCACTTCTTAAAGAGGCTGTCCTTTCTCCACTGTACATTCCTGCCACCTTTATCAAAGATAAGGTGTCCATATGTGCGTGGGTTTATCTCTGGGCTTTCTATGCTGTTCCATTGATGTGTCTTTCTGTTTTTGTGCCAGTACCATACTGTCTTGATTACTGTAGCTTTGTAGTATAGTCTGAAGTCAGGGAGCCTGATTCCTCCAGCTCCGTTTTTCGTTCTCAAGATTGCTTTGGCTATTCGGGGTCTTTTGTGTTTCCATACAAATTGTAACATTTTTTGTTCTATTTCTGTGAAAAAGGCTAGTGGTAGTTTGATAGGGATTGCATTGAATCTATAGATTGCTTTGGGTAGTAGAGTCATTTTCAAAATGTTGATTCTTCCAATCCAAGAACATGGTATATCTCTCCATCTATTTGTATCATCTTTAATTTCTTTCATCAGTGTCTTATAATTTTCTGCATACAGGTCTTTTGTCTCCTTAGGTAGGTTTATTCCTAGATATTTTATTCTTTTTGTTGCAGTGGTAAATGGGAGTGTTTTCTTGATTTCACTTTCAGATTTTTCATCATTAGTATATAGGAATGCCAGAGATTTCTGTGCATTAATTTTGTATCCTGCTACTTTACCAAATTCATTGATTAGCTCTAGTAGTTTTCTGGTAGCATCTTTAGGATCCTCTATGTATAGTATCATGTCATCTGCAAACAGTGACAGCTCTACTTCTTCTTTTCTGATTTGGATTCCTTTTATTTCCTTTTCTTCTCAGATTGCTGTGGCTAAAACTTCCAAAACTATGTTGAATAAGAGTGGTGAGAGTGAGCAACCTTGTCTTTTTCCTGATCTTAGTGGAAATGCTTTCAGTTTTTCACCATTGAGGACGATGTTGGGACTAATTTCACTCTCATCTCCAGCTAGTGAAATTTTTTAATATAAAATTAAGAATAAAAAGAGTTTAGAAGTATTATAATACCTCTGTTTGTGAACCACAGAGGTTGACCCTTTTGTTCTGTAAAATTTGTATTGCCTGCATTCTTCAGGGGCATGGCCATCTAAATAATAATATTGCAGCTCTTATTTTCTAAATTCTATGATGTCTTTCATATGAATATCGTTTATGCTTTACAAGTTACCCTAAGTGTGGTGTTGCATCGCCTCTATTTTATAGATGTGGAAACTTGGAAGTGGCACTGGTCATGCTTTCTCCTGTTCCAAAAGGCTTTTAAACAAATCACATATTTTGCCAGTTACCAGCTCGCAGTATCATACACTGTTCAGGAATGCCACTTCTTTGTGGGCATTCCTGGCTGTTGCTCATCAATATGAAGCTTGAAGCCCAATTTTATGAGTCTTAGAATCAGCAAAACAAATGTCAGGTGGCTTAGTTGGGGAGTATTCCTAGGATAATAATCTAATTGGTAGCTGTACTAGTAACTTCCTCTTTGAAATTTGAGGAGAGTTTGGTTGTGATTAAGAATAGGTTAGAGTAGTTTTAGTAGTACGTAAGAGCTGAAAGAAAAATATGAACAAGGAAGATAAATAATATCTATAAATTACATGGCACTTAAACTGTAATACATGCATTTAGTGCCTTAAAGCAGCTGTTTAACCAGATACTGATAGTCCCTTTTTTTAAAAACAGCTTTACTGAGATTTAATTCACATCTAATTTACTCATTTAAAGGATACAGTTCAGTAGCTTTAGTATATTCATGGGGTTGTGCATCTACCACCACAGTGAACTGTAGAACATTTTCATGTCCTCCGGAAGAAACTCTGCATCTCTTAGCTCCCAAATTCCCCGTATTCCTCCCAGCCCTCGGCAACAATTAATCTACTTTCTGTCTATAGATTGCTTATTCTAGACTATTCATATTAATGGAATCATAATATCTGATAGCTTGTGACTCGTTTCTTTCACTTAGCATGCTCTCAAGGTTCATCCATGTTGTGGTATGTATCAGTACTTCATTTCTCTTTGTTACTGAAAAGTATCCCATTGCATGGATGGACCACATTTTATTTATCCATTCATCACTTGATGGACATTTAGGTTCTTTCTGTTTTTTGGTGTTACAAATAATGCCACTATGTACATTCATATATATGTTTTTGTGTGGACATATGTTTTCATTTCTCTTAGGTATATACCTAAGAGTGGAATTGACAGTCTTTTTGAGTATTTTTTTTCTTGTGGGCCGTTTTTCTTATCAGAAATAATTGTTGAGTTGCTTTGAATATCATGATCTTTTATCTTCTATACTAAGTTCATCTTGAAATTTCTTAAATTGGTCATGTAAATATTACTGCATTTGATGCTGGGCTGTTTACATACTAGTACCATTACTTTGAAAAATTGAGTTCTTGCAAGACTAAGTATTAAATAAAGACATTGTAGTATAGTTTCTTTTCCTATTTCAGAGTATTATGCTATTAGTCCTTTATTTCCAGTATCCTTTTTGTATGTCCACCATTAATCTAGTTTAAGAGTTGGATTTTTTCTTAAGGCACTGGATAGTGTACATTTTAGGCTTTGCAGGACAGGTAGTCTCTGTCACAACTACTCAGTTATGCCTTGTAGCGTGAAAACAGCCATAGACAATGTGTAAATGAATGTGTAGCAATAAAACTTGATTTTACAGAAGTCAGCTGGCCCACAGGCCATAGTTTGCTGACCTCTGATCTCATTCATGGTTATGGTTTTTGTCAGATTTTAAGAAGGATTCAGACGGTACAGCACATGTGTTTATATTTGCTCCCAAGTTACAATTAAAATGATGATTTAAAAAGATATAATTTTTAATGTCAAACCAAATGGATGAGGAGATCATAGTTAACAAAAGATATCAGCAAGACTTCATATGCTGACATTTGTATGATTGATGCTAACTGATTCAACCACGAAGAGTGAATTTTGTTTTCATGGCCATGAGCAAACAACACCATACAAAAAGATCTCCATTCTGTTTGCAGTCAGTCCTCACTGCCATCCCCAGTCCTAGGCAACCGTTAACTTGCTTTCTATCTGAGTACCTTTCTGGACACTTCATATAGATAGGCTCACTTTGCTTCTGGTTTCTTTCACTTAGCATGTATCAATAGTTTATTCCTTTTCATTGATGAATATCAATATACTTTTATAGTTATTTTAAAAATTAATCTTACTGTTTTGTCTCCCTTATTTTAAACACAAACTCTGTGAAGATAAAGACCATTGATAGTCTTAGTTGAAATTCTCACACCTAGGTGTACCATCTAGGACCTATGGTTGCTCAATGCATAGAGTAAAACATAAGAGGAAAACTCCCCCAGGTGTAATTTCAGAATAAAACTTATGAACTCATAAATATATCTACCTACCTACCTATCTATCTCATCTGTGTGTGCATGTATATATATCTATATATTAGAACTTATATCTCTATCATAATATTTACGCTTCTCTTTCCTGCCTCCCATGATCTTTTTCAATATTATAAAAACATGAGTGGAAATTATGTTAACCTCACACCAGCATAATAAAGAGAGTGCTGTTATGTGTGCATTGTATAGCAAGTATCCTTGTAAACAAGTAAGATTGTAGCATATAGTATTGCCTTAGTTCAGTGATTTGCCTTCATGGCTTTTACTTTAGTATTTCAATAATAAACTTTTATACAAATGGAAAACTGCTGATGAAGTACTGATTGGTTTAAAAACAACAACACTCCACAACATAAGCTTAAGAGAAATTTTTAGTTGTTTTACCATAGACAACTTACTCTGCTTCTCTTGCTTAATTTGTTTATCTGAAAATGGAGATGATGATGGTCATGGTCTCTCATGGAATTTGCTGTAACAATTGAAGTAACATATGTAGTTGTACCTGTAATATGGTAACAGCCAGTTGCAGTAGCTATTAATAGATAATGTGAATTCTTTGTAAGGTAAATATTATTTTAATTTTCAAATCTTGAATTGCATATGTAGAAAACATAGTTAGAAAATCAATGGCAGATTGCCTCAGTGCAGAACACTTGTTGAAATAATATATAATAGAATAGATTTCAATTTACTTTCAATAAATAAATGCCAAATTACCTCAAAAAAATAAATAAATACAAACAACAACGCCCAAGTAGGTAAAAAGGTGGTGAAGCAACTTTCATGGAGGAATTTTTTGGTGGATTATATAATTTATTTTTTTGTGGATTATATAAATATATAAGCATGCATGCATTCATGCTTCTTTGATTAAAGACCTTACTTAGGTGAACTACCAGCTTTCCCTTATAATAAAACTCCAAGGCAATTTACACTTAATCATACTGAGGAAATTAGGTGAATTGCTGAAGATCGCAGAATGTAGGGCTTAATTTATCATTTGTTACCTTTTCTAGATTTACATCAAGTTAAATGAAGTATTACCTAAGTGTTAAAGTAGTTAAAATACTTTGTCAACAGTTTAAACATGAAGTCTTACTGAAGCTTTAAAGTCAATTCTTTTTTTTTTTTTTTTTTTTTTTTGCGTTATGCGGGCCTCTCACTGTCGTGGCCTCTCCCATTGCGGAGCACAGGCTCCGGACGCGCAGGCTCAGTGGCCGTGGCTCACGGGCCCAGCCGCTCCGCGGCATGTGGGATCCTCCCGGACCGGGGCACGAACCCGTGTCCCCTGCATCGGCAGGCGGACTCTCAACCACTGCGCCACCAGGGAAGCCCTAAAGTCAATTCTTTATCAAAGTTTAAATATGTATTTTTAGATAAACTAGGAAAGAATACTGATTTATTAAATGTCTCTCTACTCTCCCTACCTTCCCTGCTGATACAGGCTATCAAGAAAGTAGACTTAAATTACCTCTTAGCTTTGTAACTTTATTATTAGAATATTAATTTGTAAGTTGACTCTAACTTAACAAGATGATTTTTCTTTCATTTGGGAATGAGTAAAAAATGAGGCACGGGGAAAATAAATATTTTTATCATTTTATGTAGTCATTATTGAAGGATTATTTACTTACTTGGTGAAACACTTTACGTCTTTGGAGAAGTTAAATAAAACTTATTCTAGCAGTTTGCCTTGTTAGTATTTGTTAAAATGAGTAGCTTGGTTTCCAGTTATGTCATGAATCTAATGGTAATATGTGAAAGAACCTGAAAGCTATTTAATATTTCATTTATATTACTTCTTTATTGTCCTTGAGAGCAAATTATTGGACAGATTTTTTAAAATGCCACTTGTTTCTTGAATCTGAAATTTTGTTTCCTTCTTTTACAACTATATACATATCTAAACCCCAAAATATGTATATAAAATATGTATATAAAATTTTATTTTGAAACTCCTCATTATTTTATAGATAACCTTGGGAGACTGAGAATTTCCTCATGTTTAGTTATGCTATTCTAGAGAGCTTGCCTTGTAGCAGGTAGATGCTATTTTGAAGAATACTGCTACAGTAAGTCTGTCTGGGCCTGCAGCTCAGTAGTTGAACTGATTGTGTGTGTGGGCATGCCTGTAAAGAAAATACTTAAGGTTAGATTTAATATACTAAGAAGTAAACTTCAAGTGAGGTTATTTTAAATTCTGTTTTTTCAATCCTTGATGTTAAGAAAGTCATTTTTTACTTGATAGTTCTCTAACTATATACACATCTGTGTATCTGTACATATATTTACATATAAGCATTTTTTAGCAACTCAGAAATATCCATAGATAATGTGTTAGCACTAAAAGTCTTTGCTAAGAGTAGTGAAATATTTCAAGAATGCTGTTTTAATTGTTTGTAATTTGGTATGGGGAGAACAAAATGAGTAGGAAAAATAATTCCAGATTATAACAGTAGTCCAAAATTAAGCTGTGGAAATAGAGCAGTAAAACAAATCTGAGAAATAATGTACATACAGGGGGATTTTATAATTTTTCAGTTTATCTTTTCAGTGTGCAGTGTTTGTGAGTGCAATTTATGTACCCTTTCCCTTAGTCACTGCACCAGATGTTTATAAAATACACTGCTGTAATTACTTGAATAAGGCAAAACATTTTAATTTATTGATGTGGAGTCCTAAGCTTTGTTGTGAATACTTTTGAAATGCTTTTTGGAAGAGTTAACATAACACAGAATTACAATGGGTAGGGATATATTAATGTTACCCCACCTTCCCATCTCCCCTTCCCTGAATGAAAACACACAAAAAATTCTCTTTGGTTAAAGAATGAAAAGAATTAAGAAAAAAAGTAGGAGTTTGAAATAGAGAAACCAGTGAAAAGTAGCTTATGCATTGGAGTATTTCTTATAATTATTTTATACTTTTAATTCTTTAGTTTTAGGGATTTGAAATATTTTGCTTTATTTGGAAAACAGTATCAGGACTTCATAGGATTTGTGTATATGCTTGGATGTTATTACTAGCTGAAAAACAGTGAGTTTGATTTTTAGAGTGGAATGATAAACTGAATACATATTCTCTGCTTTGCAGAAATGTCATGATAAGAAAGCTCGTATTTTATGCTAAATATTTGAAAGATTTATTGTCATTTATATGTATTATATAAGTTAGATTTAAGCAAAAGATTAATGGGAACATGTAACAGCAATAGAATAAGAACTTAGAAATACAAATGAATTTCTATCAACACTAGAAATAGTTTTGATCATTTAATCATAAACAGAATGTATACACCCCAATCTCTACCACCACCTTAGCAGCTATCCATCAGTTTTTAGCTGAATCATCAGGCTTCTGATTTCCAGTATACGTGATACTTTTGAAAAACTGGTATCATCACACACAATTACCTTATATAACTGAAAAGAAGATTCATGTAGAGTTATAGATAGGAGAACACTCCAAGCTGAGAAAAGAACAAAGATCAAAACTAGGGTTTATTGATTTATTTATTATCCTTCATAGTACTGTCAATTGGTTTGGTATCAGGAAGCATCAAAATGGGATTTTACTCTTATGATTATTTTTTTCTCTCTCTCGTAAGTAATAACAAAGAGGGAGATAAGAAGGCAAGAAAGAGAAAGTCTAGAACAGTGGATTGCCAGGAGATAGGGTAGATAATGGGGAGACAGGAACTGCTGAAGAGAATGTCCCAAGACAACAGTGAACTGTAGTCCTGAAGAGCTGTCTGCGTCTTCATCAAGTGAGGCTGTAAGTTCTCTAGTTTTCTCAGTAATACTTCATTTAAAATAACTTGGGGATCTAACCTACATAAGCTTTTAGCAAAGCATTTTCAGTGGGAGAAATACCAATTCTGTGAAACATTCCATGAAAAAGTGGGAAATTTTGCATACTGTATCTGGCTCTTGAGATTCACGGTGCATTATTAACACGTTATCACCTCTGAAAAGATTTAATAAAGGAATCTGTTTAACTTTACTTTTAACATAATTTTACTTGGAATTACTTGAACATGGAACCCTTTTTAATGTACTCTGATTCTTGTTTGCTGAAACTATTGTCTATAGAATCAAGCTTAGAGATTATCGACCTATATTAAAGTTGATAGAGCTTCACTTTCAAGCAATTCATTATCCATATTTTTTTTTAACCTTTATTTATTGTGAACAGGGAAGGGGTAGGACCAATTCTTACTTCTTTGCAATTTTGATTATGGTAGAATTGCAAGGGACTGTCTCTGTAGTGATCTATATAAAATGTAGTACTTTATGAATTTTCACTTTCAGAAAGTATAATATTGTTGATGTCCTAAATCAGTGCTTCTTAAGCTTTTTATATTCCTAAAAATTATCAGGATCTCAAGGAGCTTATATTTTTATGGATCACAGTTATAGATATTTAAACATACTGGAAATTGAAAGTGAAAAACTAACATATTTAATGACATTTAATAATTCATTTAAACCAAAAATAGTCTATTGTAAAACATAAGTAACTAATGAAAAATATATTTTCCAAAACTATGGAGTGTGGTATTGTTTCACATTTTTGATGATATTTTTATCTTTAAAAAATAATAAAAGTAGCAGGATTCTCTTATCCCTTCAGTCTGTTACAACATGTTATTTCAGTTGAGATACATAAAAATTTCTGGCTTCACACAGCTATGTAGTTGGAAAAGGGAAGAGGACTTTTATAAAAGTCTTCAGGTAATTTTGGATATTCTTTGATAACCTTCTTAAAGGTTGGTTACAATGAGGAATCTGAAACCATAGCAGTGAACTTTCATATTCTATTGAATTAAAATCTATTGATCCATCTTGCAGTTTGAATGGATCTTTAAATCATCCATGATTTGTAGTGCATAGGTCATTTGAAAAAAAACATTTCCTGAGGTATGCAGATCTTCTATATGTTGACCCATTTCATCGTACAGTATCATACAATACCAAAATATAACAGTTATTTCTGTCACCAGTCAATTTTATCAGAAAAGTCTTTGACGCAAGAGGGAGGAGATCTGGGGATGTATGTATACGTATAGCTGATTCACTTTGTTATACAGCAGAAACTAACACACCATTGTAAAGCAACTATACTCCAATAAAGATGTTAAAAATAAAATTAAATTAAATTTTAAAAAGTCTTTGAATATTGAGAAACCATCAATATCATGGTAGAAGATGGAACTTTTCCAATATTGTAATTTTAGCCTAAAAACTTTGGTTTTATCATTGGCAAAAAAATGCCAGTTTTCTTTGAACTGAAAGATTAATTCCATTCATTTTTGTAAAAACATCTGACAAATACCAGAGCTTGAATAACTAAAATTTTTCTGTCAGTCATCCTTTTAAATAAAAATGCTGTACCATGAAAAGAATGTGGCTAGTGTAACTCATAAACAATCACACAAGCGTTTTTCCTTAAGATGACCATCATACTTTGGTAAGCAGTTGAAATATTTTGCTTCCCATTTCACCACGTAAAATATTAAAAAGACATGTACTCAAGGATCAAATATAAGAAATTTTTAATGCTTCATCAAGAATGGCCTTATTCTTTAGTAAAACTGTTGTGGTTTTTGTTTTAATGTTAGTGTGTGTTGGTGAAGGATACAGTGGCCGCTACTACAGTTTGAGGCTACTGCCTTGATTCTTGCCAAGACACCAGCAGTTTTACTCACCATTGCTTCTATACCATCAGTCCGAAGGTCACCACAATTGAAAAGGCAAATAACATCTTAATATTACTATGAAAATAGGTTTGAGTTTATGGACCCCATAAACATATCTTGGAGCCCCCCAGTGGTTTGCAGACCAAACTTTGAGAACTGTTACCCTACAGGAACTTGAACATTTCTTCAAGCTGACACAGTGAGCTTCTTTATCCTAATTTTTTTTTTTTTTTTTTGCGGTACATGGGCCTCTCACTGTTGTGGCCTCTCCCATTGCGGAGCACAGGCTCCAGATGCACAGGCTCAGCGGCCATGGCTCACGGGCCCAGCCGCTCTGCGGCATGCGGGATCTTCCCGGACCGGGGCACGAACCCGTGTCCCCTGCATCGGCAGGCGGACTCTCAACCACTGCGCCAACAGGGAAGCCCTATCCTAATTTTTAAGTGAGGTATTAGATCTTCTTGGCCCTTGATTACCATTTTGATCCATTAAAATTGTTCTATATTATCTTCAACATTGTAATTTTTGAATAAGTGGTTAGTGCTATATTCCACCTTATAGCTTTTTCAGAGACTCTTTGTGTTCCAAATGAAACTTCTCTTGAGGACCAGATGCTCTTGTTAACTACAAGATATTTCTCTGTGGAAGGTTGATAGCACCATATCTAAAAACAACTCATTGAGATTCCAGTGGAAATTAAAATTGGAATTCCTTTGCAATCCCTTACATCTATACTTTTGATTTTATGTTCTGACTGTGATCCGTTTGGCACTGTATCTTGGCAAAGTATCTTCATGTACTTCGTTAAGACAGATTCTAAGATCATGTCTGTGCTCATTAGAAAAAAAGGTTATGATTAATTATCAGTAATAGAAATGCTGCTGTTGCTACTGCTGCTGCTACTACCACCACTGGCCACCTCTTATACATAGCATTTAACCATGTTCTAGGTGCTATTTTAAATACTTTACATGTAATTACTTATTTAATTTTAACAATCATATGAGGTGAATAGTATTATTTTCCCCATTTTTTAGGTAAGGAATTTGAGGCATAAAGAGGCTAAATGATTTTCAGTGTCTGCAGTAGGCTTCAGAGAGGGAGAATTTTTGCAAGTACTGTATATTCGCTGTAGGTAATGACATGCATTAATTTAGTAAAGATGGTTGATCAGCTACTATGTGTTATAGATGCTGTGAACTGTGACGACGTAATACTAAATCTGGAAGCCTATTTCTGTGTTTTCTGATTAAAGAGTGTCTACTTTCCTTCTGGCATTCTTCAGAAATCTTCTATGTACAATCACTGTTCTGAAAATTATTTACTATGTACACATATATCTTTGTTACACAATAAATATATGTAATTCATTTCATGACACATTGGGTGTTTTCCTACAGCTAAGTTATTATTTAAATTAGAAACTTTCTTAAGCAACTTCTTATCTAATTTGACAATGAACAAATGTTCTACACTCCATCTGTAAAACGCTGTTACTGATGCTTTTGTCATCCTAAGCTTTCACAACTAGGAACTGGTGACTGGGAGTTGCCTAGCCCTGATGCTCTGGCTCATTTCTGCTCCCACTAGTGGAACTGTATTCTCAAAAGAATTGCATTCTTACAATTTGGTTCCCAAATCTCTTTGTACTCCTTTTACTTGTTATTCTAATTAAGTAATTTCATTAAATCTGATATAACCAAATGAATATGAATGTGAAAAGATTTTTTTTGGAAAACTTAAGTTGAATGCTTTGTAAAGATAATAAACCAGTGGTGGGATGGATTTGGCTATGGGCCATAGTTTGCCAACTCCTGATTTATAGTACTGTGCTCTCTCCTTTGTCCTCTTACACTCACAATTCAGTTAACTCCTCTTTAAGTAGCCTTAAACACACATCTTCTTTTATTGCTTTTGTCTTTCCACTAGGATTTAACTCTTGTTCAGCTACCTCAGGAGATACTCTTTTTTGTCTCCTTTTCTTCTTTTATTCTTTCAGTTTATGAGTCAAAAAATAATTATTACAAAGAATGTACAAATGCATATAAGCCTCATAAGAATGAATTATTGTAGAATCTTTCTGTGATGTTCGTGGGGTTTCTGTGATGCCTCTGGAGTAAATTATAGGTGAAGTTTCATTATAATTATATGTTATTCTTCAGTAATGAACTCTCCTTTAGTATGTTTCAAGATAAATGCATGAAATAGTAAATAATATAGAGTTAAGATACAGTATAATTTTACCTACTTAGGAAAACTCTCAACCCTCCATCACAGTTTTAAGCATAATATTTTACTTTCTTTGGGATTGTTGTTGATGTTTAAAAACGCGTGCAACATGCAGACAGTGTGGTGTTCTGGTTAAATGAAGAAACAGGAGTCAGATATGCTGAGTTATATGTGACCTATAAGACATTCACACTTGGATACCTTGCCTAGACTTTTTAAGAAACTAAGTTCTCTCCTTTGTAAACTGTTACATACAACTGTCTAAGAATTCAGGGAGATAATGCATATAACTTGCTTAGCACACTACCTGTCATATAGTAAGCCCGCAGTAATTGCTGACAGCTAAATAATGTAATTTCCCCCTAGTTATAGGCCTGGGAATAAGATATCTTGCTAACATAAGGACTGTATTTTGTTTTCTGTCTGAGAAGTAAAGTGGATTATTCCATTTCTGTAAATTAATTTAGAATATTGACATTTTGCACATTATTAATTATTATTTGATAACCCCAAACTGTATTTAGGACTGTAAATACCTTTTACCAAAATATATTCTTTAACATAAACATAATTTCAGACTCTGATTAAACTTCATTCATGGTATGAAATTTAATTTAAGGTCTCATGTGTTTCATTAGATTAGTGATCTCTTTGCCCTTGTGTTTAGTCTGTCGTGATATTATATGAAACTTAAAACCTTCAGAGCATTTGTATTTTATTCAAAGTACCTTCATCATTATCCATAGTATCTAACGTGCTGCTACCTGTCTTTGCATTCAGCTTCTGATCCATCTAATTTTCTTCTCTGTGACTATTGGCAAAAAAATTTCAGTTCTGAATTCTTAACTGAATTCTTAAGGCTGAAGAAGAAACTTCAAAGATAGTTTTCAAACCTGGTTTATATCTTCTTGAAAGGTGTTATAACACATTGAGCAGTGCAGTGCAATAGGGATGATTAATTTCACTCTTGCATCATTCCTCTAGGCAAGTTTCTCATTTTCCCATTTTAAAAATTAATTTAGTCTTTTTTAAGCATAGATAGGAATAATGACAAAATAGTTTATAGGATAATGAAATAGCAAAATATTTTGAGATAAAGGAAATAGATGACTAAGATTCTGTAATGTATCTTAGATTTATAAAAGGGTACAGTAGAGCCGTATGATCATTACAAGAAGAATGTGTCTTATTCTATTAAAAAATAAGTAAAATTTATCTTTAATCTTTGGAAGACTTCTAAGAAAGAAAAATGTCCTGAAGTAACACTCCTTACAAATAGTTAAAACTACTGAAAATGGAAACTCCAAAACTAAAATTGGGTCCAGTAGATCCTGTATATCAAGAGACGAAGATGTAATATCTTTTTACTCTTTTTGAAGATGCTTATTAAGGTTTTGTTTTTAAAGTTTTTTATGTTCTCTGAATTATTGTCCCCTCCTCACAGAATCAGGTTTCTCTTTCTCCTCTTGCCCTCCATTCCTCTCCCCTCTCCTTTCCTCTCTCCCCACTTCCCCCATTCCTTCCCCCTTTCTCTCCACTCCTCTCTTCTCCTCCACCCCCTCCCCTCCCCAGTGTCCTGCCTTCTTTCTTTCCTTCCTTCCTTCCTTCGTTCCTTCCTTCCTTCCCTCCTTCCTTCCTTCTATCCGTTATTGTTCTGTGTCTGGTAATGGCTTACTGTTTACAAATTTACAAATGTAGCTATGGTTTATTTTAGGTTGTAGACATTTGTTTGCTTTGTATATAATGAGTTTGGTTTTTCAACTTGATCTCTTTTTGAATTGGAAATCTGACAGAGACAAATAGTACTTACATAGGGCACATTGATTGAAAGTGTCAGTCTAAGGTGGGTGGGAAGAGAGCCTTCTGACTGTAGACCCCCTAATGTGGTAATGCAGATGGATTTATTCTGGGTGCTAACACCCTCATTAGAAGCCTTACCACTTCCTGGTCTATCAGTGAAACTTCCTTGGAAAGCAGCCTGTGTTGCAGGAAGGGGTTGGTGTTAAACAGTGAGATACCCTACCTGCCTACCTGAAGTTATTTTCAAGTGGAGTGAGGGTTAGGATGGGTGCTCATTGAAACAGTTGTCCTATGTGTAAACTTTTCATGAGCCCTGATTTTGGCTCTATTTTTCACTGTCACCCTTAATCCCAACGGCTGCCATCTTTGCTGTAGCTACTTTAGAGTATCTTCCGGATGCATCCTCCTCTGTCCGTTTGATCCCTTAACCATTTACTTTCCCAACTTCCTGAAATATGTTGATATCGTCTCCCCCTCTCCTTCACTCCCTTCTCCTCTCCCTTCACTGTTCTGGGTTTATCCTTTTCTATGTCTGTACTGTCTTGAGTATATTACTGAGAAGGAAGGAAGGAAGACATACTCTCAGTGTGCAATTTTCTGAAACTACAGTTTTTGCTGCCACCAGTGATTGAAGTTACTTGTTTTCATAGCAACCCAACTATCATTAAATTTGCTGGGGGTTTTTTGCCAGCTTAAATTATATAAAATTGCTCTCGTTCTAATGTGTAACCTTTTATAGATAACCAGCAAATCATCATTTTCCCTTTTGAGTTGTTCTCATATAGTTTTCTGTGAGTTGTTTGTTCATTTGACTTTCATATTTACTGTAAAATCTGGGTTTTATAACCAGTTTTCATAGTATCTTTATGCAGTATATTGACTCTTCATCACATTTGCTGCAAATATCTTCTAGTTTTTTGTTTTCGCTCTAAATTTAATTGTTTATTTTAGAAATTATATTATTTGAATATGTTTATCTGCTTCATGGTTTCTAAACTTTGAGGTAATAAAGTTATTACACCTCCAGACAATTTATATTAAGTACGGTTTTTATTTTTGTTTCATTAAACTTTCTAAAATGAATTTTTGTGGAACACTTTTGCAGAATAATTTGGCAGTGCATTTTAAGAGACAAGAAAATTTCTTTATGTTTTGATCCTATTCTTAGAAGACTTGATTAAAGGGAAGAATAATGTTTGGTGTTTTGAACTCATATTATTTTGTCAAATGCTTTGAAATACGAAAAGTCAGGTAAAATATTTTTGTGTTTTCCAGATTATTGCTCAGTTGTAACAATTGTGGACCAGACACATGTAAAGTTAACCTGCCTGTTCTTTAGTGGAAATTATGAAGCCCTTCCAATGATTTATAAAAATGGAGATATTGTTCGCTTTCACAGGCTGAAGGTATAATTCATACTGTTTAGAACTTATATTTGTTTGAAGAGAACACTGTATTGCTCACTAAAACTATTTACACTAATTATGTGGTTGCTTTGTTAGAACACGACGTCAGGCATTTCAAGAGACAAGAAGAAATGTAAATAGTATCAGACTTCAAATGATTTATATTAGGAAACCTCTTCATTTGAGCAAACTACCTGACCTCCTTCCACAGAATTGTGTTAGCTGCCGCGATTCCGACTAGTTGCATTCCGTTAGAAAACATTTAATAAAATGGTAGAGCTATTAAATAGTATGTGATTTTTTAAAAATCAGCTTTTTAACACTTTAATATTTTCAGTCTTTTAGGTTTTAAACATTTCAGTCCCTTCATAGTTTGCTTTTGTTACATGGGTTTCCACGCAACCCCTTCACTATCTTGGTTGTCTTTTCTTCTAATACTTCAGTTTATCTGTGGTCCTCATGGTCACTGATGCTCATAAATGAGTACAATAGTCCAGATGTCTTCTAGTCTTAAGATATGGTGGGAAACAACTCTCTTGCTCTATTAATGCCTTTTCCCTGAGAATAGAAGAATATTGGAGAACATTTGCTTAAAGATAAAGAGAACGAGAAATATTACTATTGTAGCACTATATTACAGGCTTATCCAAACTTCAAAAAAATAGCTTATTTCTCACACACTGCTGTTTCCTGTAGTACAGTTGACCCTGAACAGCACAGTTCTGAACTGCTCGGGTCCACTGATGTGCAGATTCTTTTCAGTAGTAAACAGTGCAGTACTACAGGATCCCATGGTTAGCTGAATCCATAGATGCTGAACTGAGGATAGAGGGCCGACTGTAAGTTATAAGGGGATTTTCAACTGCACAGATGGTCGGTGCCCCTAACGCCCGTGTTCAGGGGCCAACTGTATTTGTAATTCTTGCTATTGTTTAATTGAAGTAAAATATACATCTCTCTTTTCACAGTATTAGCATGCTCGTGTTACTAACACTCTAGAAACGTCCTTTGTACCCCTACCTGGGGTTGTCATTCACACTCCCCCCCCCCCATCAAGAGTAAATAATCTCACAACTTCTAACAACATATATAGTTTCATATGTATTTGTTCTTTATATAAAGGAAATACACTATAGTTTTTTAGGGTTTTTTTTTTTGTTTTTTTTTTTGTTTCTGGCTTATGCTTGTATGAGTCAACTGTACTATTACATATAGTTTTACTTTGTTCATTTTCACTGCTAAATGGTATTCTGTCCAGCCAATGTTTGAATACACCAGAATTTATATATTTATTCTGTTGGTCGTTTAGGTAGTTTTCAGTTTGAGGCTATTATGCTGCTATAAACAGTCTAGTACATACCTTTTACTGAATATATATAATTATATGTAATATAATATATACATTTATATGTAATTATGTAATTATAATATATATTATATATTGTATAATGCATAGATATATATGCATTTCAGTTGATTGTATACCAAGGAGTATGGTTCGTGAGTTCAGGGTTGTGCATATATTAGCCTTTAGTTTTCCAAAGTGTTTTTTACCAACTTACACTCCCATTAGAGATACAAGAGAATTCCAAATCTCTTCAGAGAACCAGTTTTTAGCTTTGATTTTCTCTATTGTATGTTTCTATTTCGCTTACCTTGATTATGTTTTCTTTCTACTTTCCTTGGATTTGAAATAATATTCTTTGTGCAGCTTCTTGAGATAGAAGCCTAAATTTCTGATTTTTAACCTTTCTTCTTTTGTAAAATATTCACTTATTTCTATAAATTTTTCTCTATGTATTGAATACTACTTTAGTTATATCCAACAAGTTTTAGCACATCACAGCTTAAGTATCCTTCAGTTCAATATATTTTCTAATTTCCAATAAATATATAAATACATTTATTAATATCAGACAGTATTACAGGAGACTAAAGGAGGTATTTCATAAGTTCAAAAGGGTTGCTTTATGAAGAAGATATAACAGTCATAAATGCATGTGCATCTAATAACTGAGCCTTGAAATTCAGAAAGCCAATGTTTTTAAGGCATATCCCAGCTGTCTCAGTCAGACTGATGAGCCCTTAGCCTCAGCTGCATTTTACTCACTTCAAACTCTTATATTTTAAGTGTTCTAGTTTTCCCTATAGTATTCATAAATAACTGTTACTTATTATCCTTTTATGAATTATACCTTAATAAAAAAACTAATAAATGTTTTGTTAGTAAAACTGCAAGCCTGATAGTATTAGGGAGGCTGCCACCTAGCTCTTTAAAAAATAAAAATAATCTTGCATAGTGTTTTACAGTTTACATGGTGCTTGTGGATTTTGATACAGCCCAGTAGATTTTATAATTTCATATGCTAATTAAATGAAATATTTAAAGAATTATGTCCTCTATTAACTATGCTGGCAAGATTTTATAATCTCACAAGTGTTTCCAGTTCCTAGGTTCTGGATCAGTAAACCTGTTTTGTTTGTTTCTGTTTTGTTTTCTACTTTGCCACTTTCTTAGATCCAAGTATATAAAAAGGAGACTCAGGGTATCACCAGCTCTGGCTTTGCGTCTTTAACATTTGAGGGAACTTTGGGAGCTCCTATCATACCTCGTACTTCAAGCAAGTGTTTTAACTTCACCGCTGAGGACCACAAAATGGTAGAAGCGTTACGTGTTTGGGCATCTACTCATATTTCACCTTCTTCAACATTAGTGAAATTGTGTGATGTCCAGCCAATGCAGTATTTTGACCTGACTTGTCAGCTCTTGGGCAAAGCGGAAGTGGATGGAGCATCATTTCTTCTAAAGGTAGATTTTTTTTAAATTTATTTATGTATTTATTTTATCATTTTAATCATTTTTTTACATCTTTATTGGAGTATAATTGCTTTACAATGGTGTGTTAGTTTCTGCTTTATAAAAAAAATATGGAACGCTTCACGAATTTGCGTGTCATCCTTGCGCAGGGGCCATGCTAATCTTCTCTGTATCGTTCCAGTTTTAGTATATGTGCTGCCAAAGCGAGCACAGGTAGATATTTTTAAATACTGGAAATTGTTTTGTAAGTTACCATGACCTGTAAGCCTGTAAAGAGCTTATATTTCAGCATTCTGGTGGAATAAATATGCATACTGTGTACTAAGAACTTAAAATCTAACCATTTTTAATGAGCCTGTAATTTCTATGCAACTTTACTCTTGAACTTCTCTTCTTTATCCTATACTTCTAGAGAAAAATAGTATTACCAGATCTACATTTTAAATATAGTATTGTTTATATTGTGTTTATATATTTCTTATTAGTACTAGCAAAATGAGTTGTTTTCTATTGCTATTTCTAAGTTGCAGCTCTAAAAATGCATATTTCTGTTTCCCTATCAAGATGTAGCCTTCCTTCTCACTCATTTGCCGCCTTCTTGGCCCATTGATGTTGGGTTCTCTTCCCATGTTATTTCACTGTCTGCTTCATAGGTAGATCATGGATGGTTTTGAAGTGTTTGTTTTTCTTGTTATATTTTATTTTGTTCTTAAATCTGCAGAAAAAAAAAGTGACATAAGACCCATCTAATCTTTGTTTATACCTATCCCAATTTATTCATGAATAGCTTCTGGAGAGGACAGTTGTCTGATACCATCCTCACCTACCTAGCCTAGGGAGGATGCATTTAAACAAACACTGCTTCAGCCCTGCTTCTCTGGTTCTTTAGCTTCTGACTCTTTGGAACGATGGAACAGGAAATGGAGTACAGTGGCCCTTGGACAAATATTGGGGTTTAGCATTATTATCAGTTATACCTTGCCCATATTAAAGAATAGTGAAGATAGAAATTATTGAATAAAATACAAAGTTTTTGAAGTTGAAAATAGCACATATTTATATACACGTGAAATACTCTGAAAAAGTAAATGCATGCTATGAAAAAACATAAATAAGCGTGACAAAGTTGAAGCTAAAGCAACATAAAATCATCCAAACAAAATGAGAAGGAGGTCAGCCAGTCATACTTTACGCCCAAAGTGACGTATTTAACAAATGAGTGTTTGCTAATCACTGAACACTTCCAATGACAAAAAATCAGCTGTGCAGAGAAGTATTCTCCACCTTTTGGCTGCTGTATTGAGCATAAATTCTTAAATTCTGAGATAAAACCTGCCACCTTTTAGCTGACGTAGTGAATCTACATTTTCCTTCTAAAGCAAGAAAACATGCCTGCATCCCATTTTTATAGATAGCCTTTTCAGATAAGTAAAAACAGCTTTCATGTAGATATTATTTTAAAATACAGCATTCAGAAGTGAATGTAAGAAATTACATTAGTAAGACTTTCTTGAGGACAGTTTAAAAGAAATCTCAAAAGTCTTTCTATGCTCTTTGTCTCAAACTCTATTTTCATAAATTTATTTTATAGTAATAATTTAAAATGTAGAAAAATGCCTTTAAAGGAATATTTATCCTTATATTTCTTGCAGTATCAAAAATCAGAAAAAACTCGCATACTAGCGATAGAGAATTTTGTGAATTATTTATGTGTTGTGGAATACTGTGTGACTATAAAATGACATTGTAGACATACTTATTGATATAGAAATTCACAATATTCTCTTTAGTGATTAATGTACTTTCATTTATATACTAAAAATGTATTATATGCATAGCAAAAAATATATCGAGAGGACTATATAGCAATATTTTGCTCATTTTATCTATGGGAAGTCAAATTTTAAGTGATTTTTTTTTCTGAAATTGGTTTTCCTATCCCAAACTAGGAATAATTTTTTAAAATTTTGTTTTGAAAACAGAAGGAGCCAGACCTTACTCCAAATGAGTTCTGGTCAGCATGGAATATAGCATAATTATTTCCTGTCTCAACTGAGATATGATGCTAATATTGGTCTCTTTATTAGTAACTACAATACATTCATTTTAATTATTCTAGCAGATATGATTCCCCCACATACTGTTGTTTCTAAAAGAAGTTAATTTTAATTATAGGTTATTAAGACTATAATGTTAATAAGAAGAGATTAAAGGCTATGGTTGGGGATATACTCAAAGATAAAATTTAGAGCCTTAAATGTCTTCATGAACAAAAAAAGAAAAAAAAGCATAGCATATCAGAATAATCTTTCAAGTCAAGAAATTGAAAAGTTAACAAACAATTATAGAAAGTTTGAGGTAGTATTTTAATAAGGTATTTAATTTTGGGATAGGTAATTTTAACATTGCCCAGAAATTTAAAAGATATTTTTAAGTGATATATAGTAAAAAATTTCTCTCCTTGACTTCCTCCCTTGTCCCCATGCTGCTATAATAATAAAAATAACAGTAACATTTCAAATTGGCAAAGGATTGTTAAGTGGTGATTGTTATCTATTTGGAAAAAAGAATTAGATCTGTATAAAATATGCAGATACCTAACAGATTGAGTTTTGATACAAGATTACAAAAGTTCCAGAATTTCAACACAAGGTCTGACTTATACTCTACTCTCTCAACCCCTCCTTCAGAAGACTCACGGATTGGTCTGTAAAGCCATTTTAAAGTCTCAAAAACATGTACACAAAATGAAAGAACAAATTCCAAGTGAAGAAAAATGCAACATAATGTTACTACTCCCAAAGTGATTGTCCTGGTTCTTTGAATAATTTAGGAAACAGAGTGAGTGACTCAAACTCATGATTGTTTATTTACAACTTAGCACTGTCACCAACATTATTCAGTACTTTCTCTGTAATCTGACACTGGCAGATACCTGTATAGATATGCGGTGTTTTCCATAAAATAGGCAGAAGACCTAAGTAGACATTTCTCCAAAGAAGACTTACAGATAGCCAACAGGCACATGGAAAGATGCTCAACATCACTAATTATTAAAGAAATGCAAATTAAAACTACAATGAGGTACTGCCTCAGACTGGTCAGAATGGCCATCATTAAAAAGTCTACAAATAACAAGTGCTGGAGAGGGTGTGGAGAAAGGGGAACCCTCCTACATTGTTGGTAAGAATGTAAATTGGTGCAGCCCCTATGGAGAACAGTATGGAGGTTCCTTAGAAAACTGAAAATAGAGTTCACATGATCCAGCAATCCTATTCCTGGGCATATATCTGGAAAAGACAAAAACTCTAATTTGAAAAGATACATCCAATTTTCATAGCAGCACTATTTACAATAGCCAAGACATGGAAGCAACCTAAATGTCTGTTAATGGATAAAGAATATGTGGTGTATATATACAGTGGAATATTACTCAGCCATAAAAAAGAATGAAATAATGCCATTTGCAGCAACATGGATGGACCTTGAAATTATAGTAATAAGTGAAGTAAGTCAGAGAAAGGCAAACATCATATGATATCACTTATATGTGGAATCTAAGCAAATGATACAAATGAACTTATTTACAAAACAGAAATAGATTCACAGACATGGAAAACAAATTTACGGTTACCAAAAGGGAAAGGATGGGGGTAAGGATAAATTAGGAGTTTGGGATTAGCAGATACACACGACTGTATATAAAATAGATAAGCAACAAGGACCTATGTATAGCACAGGGAACTATATTCAATATCTTGTAATAACCTATAAAGGAAAATAATCTGAAAAAGATATATGTGTGTGTGTCTATGTGTGTGTATAACTGAATCACTTTGCTGTACACCTGAAACTAACACAACATTGTAAATCAACTATACTTCAATTTAAAAAAATAACAGTTAAAAAGAAAAGGAAATGTGGTGTTTTCTATTTAAGTAGACTGTTCACTCTTACCCAGCCAAACTTCTGACATGCAGAGGCATTCTTACCTCTCTCCAAATGTCTTTTGTCCCGCCCTTCTATAGCATAGCATAGCCTCAAGCTCATCTCTTGCAGCCCTAGCACAGCCCACGCTAGCTCCGGTCTTAAGGATGGGATAGTGCATACTCGTCCTGGGCCCCTGTTCCCATCCTTACCTCAAGGTGACTTAAATAGCAATCCAACCTACCTTTCCCTTTCCATCACCCATGATTGTAATTCACTTGTGTTCATAACATCTAACATAAACAAAATATTCATATCTGTGCTTTCAAAGGCCTTTTCCAAATCAGAACAAAGTGGAAAAATGGGCAGAGGTCAGATTAGTTCCCTAAAAGCTAGGAATTTATACTTAAGAAAATTAGCAGAGATACTTGTAAAGGTTTATATACAAGATGGTAATTACTAAATTATTTAAAATAGCAAAAATTTTGAAACAAGTCAAATGGCCAAAAAAGGGATTGGTTTAATAAATTTGTTTGCATCTATAATGTAATGTGAAGCCATTGAAAATCCTATTTTAGAAGAATATTTAAATTGCCTGAAAAACTGCCCAGCAATAAATTAAGAAATGAAAAGCAGAATAGAATGCCAGTTTGGTAAAAAGAAAAAAAGACATATATATTATAACTACATAGAAGAAAAAAAAGATAAGTCAACAATATGTTAATAGTTTTTCCAAGCTCATAGCTGTTTGAATTTTTTTCCTTACATTTTATTCATTACCTATACATATGTAGTCCTTTTACAATCAGGAAAGAATATACATCATATTCAAAGTTTAACAGATATTTGGGGGAATATATTTAATTACTTTTAAGCTATGTTACCAGCAAATAAAACTCTTCTAGCCTCCACAATTTTACAAAAAGATCATTAAACTTTTGTTCTACTTCTTATGCAGGTATGGGATGGCACCAGGACCCCATTCCCATCTTGGAGAGTCTTAATACAAGACCTTGTTCTTGAAGGTGATTTAAGTCACATCCACCGGGTGCAGAATCTGACAATAGACATTTTAGTCTATGACAACCATGTTCAAGTGGCCAAATCTTTAAAGGTGATGTTGTGTAGCAAGCATGTTTTGCTCTTTTGTATTTTTATAAATTTTAGGGTAAATCACATGTTAGATGATATTTGAGGTCTAGAAATTAACTCCAGATTAATTTTTTTCTTTAATTTGTAAAATGTGTATTTAAATTATTAGACGATATATTAAATTATAATGGCTTGAACAGCTTTTTTAAAGTTAAAGAATGTTTCCTGAACATCTTAAAGCTGTGCCCAATTTTACTATGGAAAGAAGAATTTTTTTCTGCCATAAAATTTGCTTTAAAATAACAAAGGATGTATAAAATATTTGTAAACTTAAATGATAAGCTCTTTTACTTGGTGTGATAAAATCCAGTCTTTAACTTTTTACTCATTAGTCTAAGAAATTGTTAATCCACCTCTAAAATATATTGATAAATTGTCTGTGTATACCATACAGTTTATTAGAATTTGCTCACTGTTTTTGAGATGCAGTTTTCTAGGTAAAATAACGCTGCTTAGTTTTGGCACTTCTTGCTTATTAGTAACATTTTAAGGAATATTTTTCTTCATTTTACCATGTCATTTATTTGCAAGTAATCTTTCTTGCAAAGAATGCTGTCATTGATAATAATGATAATAATAGTAACATTTGTTAAAGCACTTCATATGTATTTAGCACTGTCTTGTGCTGTAGGTACTATCATCATTTCTGTTTTACAAATGAGAAAACTGAGGCACTCAGAGGCCCAAGATTTCGCACTTACTTGCATGAAGCCTGTATTTGAATGTATGTCTGTTTCCAGAGCTAATCTTCTTAAGCAGTATAAAGAAATGAATTTCTTTATTGCAAATAGCTTCCATCCTACATTTAGGGAGGTATATAACCTACTTATGGGAAGAAAATAGGGAAAGTGTAATTTGTAATTTTTTTAGATCTGAATTTTAGTGCCCAGTTTCTTTTTTGCAAATAAATGTTCTTGGAGAAGGACATATTTCCACTTTTACACTGTGTTACAAAGAAGCCCACCCAACTCAATAAATTAGGTTAAAGTCCAGGTCAAGGAAGGTGATAACTGTACTCTTTTGTCCTTTATGAGTGTGTTCATACCTTTCATATCAGAAAATTGACTGTTGAAAATATATTTTTGATGCTTTTCCTTGATTTTATCTGCATTGATTAGCTTATTTGAAAAATAAATGTAATGATAAAGCCAATTCTAAAGTCTTTTTAAAATACAGATAGAGTTCTTTTACGAATGAAAAAGCTTTACATTTTAGATTCGACTTTCACTGTTTAATTCCCTTCTCTTTCCCTATGCTGTTTCTATAGGCCTTTTGTTCCTCTCTCTTGTCCTGATTTCCTTGTCCCAAGTCCTGAACAGCACCTGCCACAGTGCTTTCCATGTAGTAAGGGTTAAGTAAATAATATCTGCTGGTGAATGCATGAATCAATGAGCGCTGTGAATTTTTTTCAGATTTTTTTCATCTCCTTTGTCTGCTTTATCTCACCCACTAGAGGGTGCTATGAGCATATATAATTAAGAAAATGTAGGGCAATTAATTTTTCTCTAAAGATATCATGACATTTATCTACAATGTAAAAGAAAAATGAAAAGGATTTTCTCTATGTGTAAGTAATATAACTGTAGGCTTTTATTTAATGTACCTTGACATCACATTTTATTTGTTCTGAGGCAACCTCTATACTAACCATTTCGTATTTATTTAAGAAGTGCCCAGAGTCAAATGATATTGATATCAATTAATTCTTGTCAACACTCGACGATAACTGCTTAAAATTGCATATTTATATTGAAATGCATGGATTACATGTATTTTTGTTGAATAGGAACAGGAAAAAAATGTGATTTTTATTTTATGTAATAAAGAGGACAGTTAAGGCAATTGTAAAGTACAATATAATTGAACTCTATATACGATACATTTTACAGCTAAAGTTGCCCTTAACATTTTTCCTAAACCTTGCTTTTTAAGTAAGTTATCTCCTTCCCTAAACGTTTTGCGCACACACACACACACACACACACACACACACACACACACACACTTCAAACCTTTTGTCTACAAACAAAAGCAGTGTATTTTCAATCCCCAGACTTATTCTGACACAATTTAAAAATAATTATAAAACACACGTAGTTCTAATTACGTTTGGCATTCAGTGACCCAAGAACTATATTTTGATTATTTTCAGACACATACAGGTCATTAAAAATATTAAACCTAAAGGGAAATTTTTGAAAGTTTATAAGGAATATTTAAATTATTTCTAAAGGAATAAAAATTTCTTAATAGCCAGTTGGCTTTGCTTTATTTTTACTGTTTCTGTATTAAAAAGGGCTTTTACAACAATTTTTAGAGGTATGTTTTATAATTTTTTTGTTATTACCAATAAGACGATTTGTTTGTTATGTATTTGTCTATTACAACAGAGCATCTGGCACGTTTTATAATATATTTAGCAAGCTTAAAAATATATACAATGCTGCCTCCAGAAGGAATTTCTGGAAATAACAGCTTGTCATTTCTATAGCCTATATATATAAAATTCTCTCTTGGTCTTTAAAGTATAATTTTGTTTTATTATGAAATACAGTAGTAAAGAAGATAGTATAACAAACATCTACGTGCCTATCATCCAAACTTAACATTTCTAAACGTTTTGCACACTTATTTCAGGTACTTTTAATTTTAAGAAATGAAATTTCTACATGTGGAACCTTCTTTGTACCTCTGCTTGTTCTAATTTTTTGCTCCCAAATATCCTCTTTTTATTTATCCTAACATGTACGTGTGCACACCCATGTTTATTATGCTTTTATTTTATATACTTTTGTCTGAAAAATGCATATGGTTATGTATCATTCTATAATTTGCTTTTTTCCTTTGACATTATATTTGTAAGATTTATCCATGTTCATATATGTGTCTGCATTAATGCCAGCCTGTCTTAATAATCATACCTTTATTTTTAAATGATATTTCATAGGTTAAGCCCTCACTCCCAGTTCAGTCTTCAAAACTAACTTGACTGTTCACTTTCAGATCAGTTTTTACAATTCCTTGAAAGGCACTGGAGATTTAGATAGAAACTGCATTGATTTTAAAGAATGATTAATTAGGAAATTATCTTTATAATGTTGAAACTTTTCATTTATGATTATGGTATCTTTCACCTTGTGTCTGGCCTTCTTTAAGTCCTTTGTAGATTATATACATTTACTGCACTAATATATTATGTATATTAAGAAGAATTACAGAGTAATAAATGTTCAAAAAGAATGACATAAAAGTAAATAGAAATAGACATATTTCCTTCCATCATCTTACTTTGGAGAACATGAGGAAAATCAGTTTTGTCATCTGTGTGTGTGTGTGTGTGTGTGTGTGTGTGTGTGTGTGTGTGTTTTCCTTCTCTGACTCTATTTACCCTGCTCCCCTGCTGTTCTGTCAGTGGAAGAAGTCAGAGAAGAAAAGACTAAGTGCCTTACCTCCTTATAAAACCCATGATTGGATGGGAAAAAGATCCTTGAGGATGAAGGAGTAGCTCTGGGAGTGTGGAGTTTTTTCCCCTTATTTTTTCCCCCCATTTCTCTCCTCCATCACATCCAGAGGGTGATGAGGAGAAATACAATGAACTGAAACAGCAGTAAGCAGAGGTGGGAGGTTGGTTTACTACCTTCTCTTTCTTTCTTTTCCCCCATGTATAGCTTTTCTGTTACACAGAATCTCACCACTGTTAATCTTGACCTTGTAGGAAAAAAAGAATGGTAGTCCCACAGTCATCAGCAGTCAGGAGTGCCGCTTTATACAAATGAATTAAATTTCCTAGTTGGTAACTAACTCCTTTTGTTTATAACTCTTTCTTCATAAAAATGTGATTTAGGTAATACAGCTTCTTCCTTTGAGTATGTGTCAGTTTCTTTAGTAAACATTCTGCATCTGTCTCTTTTTAAGTCTTCTACAGTAAAAGAATATCAAATACTCCATAATTAAAGATATTTCTAAGACTAAGTTTAGCAAAACATCTAAAATTATAGGACATTTCGTTCAAAACTATAATTGGTTTAAATCTATATTTGAACTCATAGAAGGTGTTTCACATTATGGTGTACAGACAAAAATATTTACAGAAATTTTCTTTCCATAGAACTTGTGGAATAGAGGGGGTTTATTATTTTGATAGAGTAGCACATTTAAACATACTTTCTAGTATTCTCATAATGAGAGTGTTTTAGTGATCATATTTAATTAAATCTTACCTTAAATTAGTTAAAGTAGGTTATTTTCAGAAACCTTAACCAAATAGGTTCTTAATCAAATAGAGGGCTTGGATTTGATTTAGGTAATAGGTTTCTTAGCTACCATATCTTACCAATGCTAAGACTCAATCTTATTTAACATTTTAATATCTCTAAAATGGAAATATGCCTTTACATTTGAAAAATACATACATATCTATACATGCATATGTATGTGTACAAACACACACACACACACACGTTTTGGTTTTGATACGGTGTCCTTGGGGCTGATATTGAGTACACATTAGTAGAACGTACCACTTTCCTTTCTGATGAGTCAACATCCCGGGTTATTGGTCTGTGCCCCATGTTAATTGTTAAATATTGTATCAAAAATTGTTTGATTTTTCTCCATTTTCTAAATAATAAATCATCTGCTTTTAGGTTGGAAGCTTTCTTAGAATTTATAGCCTACATACCAAACTTCAGTCAGTCAATTCAGAGAACCTGGCAACATTTTTAGCCCTAGAGTTTCATCTCCATGGAGGCACCAGTTACGGTCGGGGAATCAGAGTCTTGCCAGAAAGTAACTCTGATGTGGATCAACTGAAAAAGTAAGCATATTATAAACCTATTTAGAAATTGTAAATAAGGTATTAATTAAGCTGATTTCTAGGATAATATTGTTCTGAGGTGGGAAGGGGGGCTCTAAGAGGTCTCTTGTAATTGATCCTCAGGGCCTTCCTTGCCATTCATTATTCATTTTTTTAAATAGATGAACCAAATGAAACAAATCAAGTGATTGTAGGTTCAAATAGCTACATAGTAGCAGAGCTGGGTTTATAGTCTAGGTTCTCCAATAGTTACTTATGCTCTTACCTCTATTCTTTGCACTCATGTTCTTCTACCATTTGCCACCTTCTCCAGGTACAGAAACAAACAGTGGAAACTGGAGCTTAGCTAAAGTTTGGAAAACTTGATATATATGTCTAGGGTGCCAAACATACTTGATCAGTCATGGACAAAATACTGCCTTTTTTTTTTTTTTTTTTGCGGTACGCGGGCCTCTCACTGCCGTGGCCCCTCCCGTCGTGGAGCACAGGCTCCGGACGCGCAGGCCCAGCGGCCACAGCCCCACAGGCCCAGCCGCTCTGCGGCATGTGGGATCCTCCCGGACCGGGGCACAAACCCGCGTCCCCCGCATCGGCAGGTGGACTCCCAACCACTGCACCACCAGGGAAGCCCCAATACTGCCTTTTTAAAGTGCGTATAACCGAGAAAATAGGTAATGGAAATATTTCAGGGTATCATATTTTTAAAACTTTTAGGTGTGCCCAGAAAGTGAATAGTACCTTAAATCCTGCTACACTTGCAGTTCCCTTTTCCTTGAAGTACTCCTGTTAATGATGTGTGCAGAAACTCTTTGACACGTATTCTAGGGAAATAAAAATTCTTCTACATATTTTCAAAGAGTTACAGAAAATATCCTTTCCAGTAAATTGAAATGACATAGCTATTTTCCAAGTTTTAATATATTGAAATCAATATGATTTTATCATCAATGAAATTAGCTATTTTAATAACCTTCTATCAGTTTCCCTACTTTATTTCTCATATTGCAATATATAGCCACATAGTATTTCACTACTTGAGTCTAGAATGAGATTGTTCTGACTTAGAATGTCATCCATTAAATACCCAGCTTATTTGCAGTATTTCATCATCCCACTGTTCTATTTGTGTCTTTCTAGACTTAGGTTTTTAAAATTTGAGGGTCTCTTGGAATCCCCTGATAATCTGTTAAAAAACTATAGTCCTCCTGAAGAATGCATACACACACAGAATTTTTTATACAATTTCAGTGAGCTCTTGGTTTCTTTGGGTAGAGCTAAACTGATCATTGTTTGACTTTGTTTTATGCAATTAACAATTCTATTCTTTCAATTACAGGGTTTTAGAATCTGTAGATTTGCCAGCCAATCAGTGTTTAGAGGGTATATGTCAATCAGAACATGAGGACAGCTTTTCAAATATTTCAAGTAAGGACAGTTTTTTTAATTTATTAAACTACAGTTGATTTACAATATTGTGTTAGTTTCAGGTGTACAGTGTCAGATTCTTTTCTGTTATAGGTTATTAACAAGATATTGAATATAGTTCCATGTGCTTTACAGTAAATCCTTGTTGTTTACCTATTTTATATATAGTGGTGTTTATTTATTAATCCCATGCTCCTAATGAGTAAGGATAATTTTTAATGTTGCCAGTTTAGTTTCTGCTAAGTAAAATGACTTTATCAACATAAATTCTCTTTTTTAATATCTTCCTATCTCTATTTTTTTGTTAAATCCATATTCATTGTAAAGAAACATGCTAAATCTTTATCACGTGTCCTGTGCAAAGGTAAACGTTACTCCTCCCTTACCTGTATAGTTACATTTTCAAATTGCGGTGGTAGGGATTACTTGATTTGTGATATATGTAGTATTAATGTGTTTATATATGAATTTATTATAAATCTGTATTTATTTCCTAGTGAACTATTTTGCTCATCAATTTCCAAAAGGAACAAAGGTTGTTTTTGCTGCTTTATTTCAAATAGCCCAAGTATTTTTTGATCACACATATCTTAGAGTTCCCAGTTTTATTGAGTTAAGTACCTAATTACAAAATGTTAACAAACAGTTGGTTGTGTATTTATGTTATTGCCTACCTGAACAGGTGACTATTCAAATCTAAATTTTAAAACACTCAATCTGTAAGATTTTTTTCTTTACCATTTTGTGTCAGTATTTGCTTATACATTCTGACACCTAGAATCTAGGTCATGTTTCTATCCCCTATTTTTTTTTTTACAACCTAACTCCTTCCCTACTATGATCTATGAGTATTTACTCTCTTTCTGTATTAGTAATGATAAGCATTAAAATTAACATGTGTGGCTTGATAGGCACTTAGTCAGTGCCTACAGCCATTATTATTTAATCCTAACAGCACTCCTATGAGGTTGATACTATTCTTCCCTTTTATAGAAAGGAAACTGAGGCTTTGAGTGATGGGAGTCATATAATTTGTCCAGGGTCACTTAGCTATTAACTGATGGCAGAGTCAGTCAGATTCAAATGCAGGCTATTTGATTTTTTTGTACATATTTATTTCTTCATTTTCTCTGCCTTAGAATTATTCATATTTCCTAGCACGCTGGTGATAGCATTTTGGCCTAATCTGTGATTATTTAAGCTGCCATTAGGAGGCCAGTTTACTTCAATTGACAATCATTTGGAGACAGTATTAATTTGTAATTATACTTTTTGAAATACCTTTTCTCCTTTTAAAAGGTTTTTCTAATCGTTTTCAAATTACAAAAGCAGTACATGTGACAGTATCAAGGTACGTAGCCTTCCCATGCCTTTATGCCCACTCGCTGAGGTAAAGTTAACAGTTTAGTGTGATTTCTTCAACATTTTCATGTTTATATGAATATATATACTTCTACATAAACAGATACGAGTTTTCCCTCTGTTTAAAAGTTTTACAAAAATGGGATGACACTAGACTAGCTGCTTTATTTAACAATGTATCACAGACCTCTTTCTGGGGTAATTCATATAGCTCAAACTCATTCTTTTAATAGTTACATTATATTTTATATGAGTCTAACATTATTAATTAAGCCATTTTCCATTTGATAGACATTCAGGTTGTTTCCAGTTTCTTACTCTTACAAACACTTCTTTAATAAACACCCTTGAACAATTGTACTTTCATGCTTATTGTTTCTCTAAAATAAACTTCTAAAGGTGGGGTTGAAGGCTCAAAGAGTAAGCACATCTGTTATTTTCATAAATGATGCCAGATTATATGCCAAAATGTCATAGGGTTCATATGCGAATAACAGTGTGGGAGAATGTCCTTTCCTCACACTCTCAGTGGTATTGGCTGTTGACACTATAAGTAATTTTTTGACAATTTGGTAGGTATAAGGTGATATTTATTTTCTCTGAGTACATGGAAATTTAAAAATCTTATTACGTATATATTGGCCCTTTTTACTCCTTCTTTGAATTGTCTGCTCTTACCCTATACCTGATTTGCTGTCGGGTTCTTTATTTTTTTTCTTATCAGTTTTGTGGGCGATTGTTGTACATATTTTGCAATATTTTCTCTATTTTCTTATTATTTAACTTCATGCAGAATTGCAGATATTAAGTAATCAGATTCTTTGAAATTATACTTTGCTCGCTTAAGGTTCTCTTGCCATGGATTCTTATGCCATTTATTAGTGATGTTGAGGAAGATGGACAAGTAATACATATGTTTGTATATGATGCCACATACAATAAATTATAAAAATATACTATTATATATAATAGAATGTAGTAAGCTAAAGTAGTTGCAAAATATGGATACTTTTTTAAGTCTTAAATTCTTCATTTTGGAAAGCATTATTAAAACTTATTGCTATGGAAATTGAGTTATTTGTAGTGAGGTGGATGGACCTAGAGTCTATCATACAGAGTGAAATAAGTCAGAAAGAGAAAAACAAATACCGTATGCTAACACATATATATGGAATCCAAAAAAATGGTTCTGAAGAACCTAGGGGCAGGACAGGAATAAAGACGCAGACGTAGAGAATGGACTTGAGGACACGGGGAGGGGGAAGGGTAAGCTGGGACGAAGTGAGAGAGTGGCATGGACTTATATATACTACCAAATGTAAAATAGACAGCTAGTGGGAAGCAGCCGCATAGCACAGGGAGATCAGCTAGGTGCTTTGTGACCACCTAGAGGGGTGGGATAGGGAGGGTGGGAGGGAGATGCAAGAGGGAGGAGATATGGGGATATATGTATATGTATAGCTGATTCACTTTGTTATAAAGCAGAAAGTAACACACCATTGTAAAGCAACTATACTTCAATAAAGATGTTAAAAAAAAAAGACATTGCTATGATCACTACTTTTGCTTTTTTTGTTAAAGTAAAATCATATTTTATGGTATTCATCAAGTCATCCTATTAAGTTTGGTAAATTTATTATTTTATCCACCTATCCCTTTATTCCCTTCAATGTATTTTTTCAACATAAGAAAAACTTTCGAACACACAGAAAAGTTGAAACAGTTGTACAGTCAACACTCATATACCCACCATCCGATTCTCTAGTTAACATGTTATTCTCTTTGCTGTGTCATTTATCTCTTTTTTAATGCATCAATCCAGTTTATTTTTTGATGCATTTCAAACTAATTTGCAGACATAAGTACATCTCCTAAACACTTCAATGAATGAACATCATTATCTAGAGTTAAATATTGGTTTAGAATTCTCTTATTTTTGAGGTAAATTATATTCAATGAAATGGGCAACCTAGGTGTATCATTTCATGAGTTTTGGCTAACACATAAACTGCATAACCTGAGTCCCTCTTAAAATCAAGACCATTACCTTTTTGCAGAAATCTCCCTCGTGCTCTTCCCCAGTCAATCCTCACCCCCATCCCCACCCCAGAAGTCCTGATTTTTTCCACCATAGATTAATTGTGCCTGTTCTAGAACTTCAGATAAATGCAATAACATGTTATGTACTCTTGTACATACTGTTTGTTTTTGAGATTCATCCATGTTGCATATATCAGTGGTTTATTCCTTTTTAATGCTTAGTATTATGGTATGACATAGACATTTTTGAAAATATGAACTTCCGGTTGCAGCACTAATTTTTTTTTAAAGATGGCTTTGGTGTCTTTGTCAAAAATCAAATGAGTATAAATGTGGATTTACTTCTGAGCTTTGTGTTCAGTACTTAGTAGTGTGGTGTGAAGTAAGCATTTTTTTTTCCTCATGCTAATTTCCAGTTGTTGCAGAACCATTTTTTGAAAAGCGTTTTGCTTTCCATTTGGATTGCTTTGCTGCCTTTATCAAAAATCAAATGACCATGTAAATGTGGGTTTATTTCTGGACTTTCTATTTAATTCTGATAATATTATTTGTCATTCTTTATGTCAGTACCATATTCTTTCGTTTACTATAGCTTTATAGTAAATCTTGAAGTCATATAGTATAAGTCCTCCAATTTTGTTCTTTTTCAAGATTATATTCTAGATTCTAGATTCTTTGCCATTTCCACTTAAGTGATAGAATCTGCTTTTCTATAATAAAGCCTGTGCAATTTTGATTAGGATTTTATTGAATCTACAGATCTATTGGGAAGAATGTCAGTTCCTAACAATATTGAACCTTCCAATCCATGAACAAATGACATGAATCCATAAACAAATTTCACCATTTGTTTAGATTTCTTCAGTTTCTCTCAGTAATGTTTTATAGTTTTCAATGCCACATTGAGCTTTTAATGGATTTTAAAACTGTAATTCCTCTTTCCTTTTTTCCTGATAGGCTCTGGATCAGTATCACTATATGAGGTAGAAAGATGTCAACAACTGTCAGCTACAAGTAAGACCATTTTCATTTTTGTATTATGGGCACAAGAGTGAGTATTACGAAGTCTGTACTTATACTTATCTATCCACGAGGGCAAAAACATATCCGTGTTAATTTTAATCAATTCACACTATGTATTTAGTGGTGTGTCCATAAAGGAGTTCCTTAAAATATGCCCCAAAACTTTAATGTAAGCAATGATAGTTAATCTATCAGATACCCACCTTCTGATACTTCAGCTAAGATTTAAAAAAAAATTAACTATTTCTAAGCACAAGTCTATTAAATGAAATTCTGTAATATACTATTATAAAGATATGAGTTTCTCATTATTGGAGACAGGACATATAATTATGAAATGGGCTAGAAGAAAGAAGCTGTGGTATTGTATTAGAATTGGAGGTGTCAGTATGTACTCATGGTTTTAGAGACAGATACAGAAATAGATATATGGGTGTTGGTATATATGTATTCACTCACATATACATTCATACACATGCAGGTGCACGTGTATAAGTATAGGTATGAACATGTGTGCATATGTGCCTGAGCTCTGTTGATGAAAGGGCATAAAAACAAGGACACCCAGTAGCAATGAGTACACCTAGTGCACAGATCTTAGTTTATAAATAATATCCCCAATCAGGGCTTCTTGGAGAAATAGCAGATTCCAGGGTTGGGACAAGAGAATTATAAGGTGATTCTGGAACATCTTGTTGTGCCAGAAAGTAGAGAATTTCTCAGGTTAATGGTGGCAGATGTCAAATCTCATACAATTTGAGTATCAAAATAAAAATTACTAGGGATGGCATAGAACTGATTGAATAAAGTAGGAATCTATTAATCCATATGGATAGTAAATAAATGAACAAAACAAACAAATGAGGTTGAATGGAAAGCTGTTATTTAAAATAGAATGGCAGCTGATAAATGTAAAGAATAATGAAGTTAGAGAAAAATCACCATTTTTCAATCATGACAGTAATTATTTAGTTGCTAATCGTCAATGGATCTTAAACTAGCAGGATCCTAAATGTTTAATGAAATTGGGATATTTATATTTTATCAAATACTTTCTTATTAGGTATAAAGGGGGAAATAATAAGTTTATAGTGGAGAAACCTGCTGAACACCACCTTAATCAGCTGAGCAAAGTTAACATACCCAGGAATGAAAACACTGATATCATGTGCCTTTTGATGTCATGCAATGAGAAGGCCACAATATCACTTACACAGTAGTATTCCTACCAAAAATGTGTAATTGGTATCTGATCATGAGAAAAACCAGACACACCCAAATAAATGGCCTCTACTCCTCAAATATATTAGCGTCCTGAAAGACAAAGAAGAGCTGAGGAACCATTCTCTACATTGAAGGACTCCAAAGAGACAGGAAAAATAAATGCTACACATGGTTCAGGATTGGGTCCTAGACCTGAAAATAAAATGCTAAATAAGAGCATTATGGGGATGGTTGGAGAAATTTGAATAATGTCTGTTGATTCCGTGATAATCAATGTTAAGTGTTCTGATGTTGAAAATTACATTGTAATATGTTAATGAAATTGCTTGTTCTTGTGAAATACATACTGAAGTACTTAGGGATAAAGGGACAAAATGTATGGAAGTTACTATCACGTATCTGCAAGGTTTATGTATATATGGAGAGATGGAGATAATGACAGTAGGAGATGATGATAAATGTGGCAAAATGTTACCAAAATTGACAATTAATACAACTTAATTGGATTTGATTGTGTATGTTTGTTTCACGGGGATTCATGCCATGAATATACTTATATCCTTGCAGATTTCTCTAACTTAATTCAAAAATTCTTTATAGTCCTTACGGATCATCAGTATTTGGAGAAAACCCCACTGTGTGCTATTTTGAAACAAAAAGCTCCTCAACAATATCGTATCCGAGCAAAATTGAGGTCATATAAGCCCAGAAGACTCTTTCAGTCTGTTAAACTTTATTGTCCTAAGTGTCATTCACTGTAAGTATTTTCCATAACAAAACCAAAGTTTTCATTTCATGAAATTTGTGTATATATGTTTTCTTATGTGTCAGTTTAAGTCCTGACGGTGAGTAAATTGTGATTTTAATGTATTATATTTTGAAAGAATGGTAATCTTTTTAAGAGAAAACACTAATTCTTAGAAAATAAATCCTTTTGATGTTTCTTAGTAATAATAAATAAAAGTAGTTGCTGTTTTCAGATCTGAAATTCAATTTAGTAGCTCTGATAAATGCAAACAAATAATAACTGTGAAAAGCTGTATAGCACGGGGAACTCAGCTGGGTTCTCTGTGATGGCCTAGTTGGGTGGGATGGGGCCGAGGGGAGGTCCAAGAGGGAGGGGATGTGTGTATGCGTATGGCTGATTCACTTCGCTGTGCAGCAGAAACTAACACAACTTTGTAAAGCAATTATACTCCAATAAATAAATAAATATAATAATTTAAAAAAAGAAAATATTGGGGGGGGCCTTTCTCATTTGTCACAAAAAAATCTTGAAAGTAAACCATTGTTAGCTAAAATCCTTAAAGAGAAAAGATTTCTGGTTAGTTGAAATTCCTAATTAAGTGTTAAGAGAAAGCCTTGTTGGAAATATTCCTGTCCTGCTTAGTAACTACCACACAGTGGACATAATTTGAACTTATGTTGGTGATTAAGGATTTCTCAGTTCCTCAAAAGCTTTATTCTAAACATCAATTATTTTATAAATAAGTAAATAAATTTATAAGACATTAGAATGAATATGTACTTACTAACTCAAGACATATTCTGAAAATTATTTTTAATCCCTCTTCTTTTTTATGCAATTTGACTGTCTTCCCTCTGTATATGTAACATGAACATGTATATACATCTCCATTATATTTATGTGTGTGTACATTGTGTGTGTGCTGTGTACACTAATGTACATATATTTTCCCCTTCACAATCTAAGTATAATACTGTTTGTGGAGATTTTTGATCATCAGATCTCCTTATACAAAACAGGGGACCATCTTCTACCCATTTTGGCTTGAAATGGTAGTTGGAATTAAAATATAAGTACAGATTTTAGATAGTCTTGAAGGATTATCAAATTATAGTTCGTAAAATTCTGTAAAAATCATATATCTTTGCCATATATAAAACCACCCTCTATGATAATTTTTTTAACAAATAGAGAAATCATCTTAGAAATGTTAAGAGGTTTTACCTAAATTTACACAGCTCATTGGTGACAGAACAAAGACAAGGAAATAGACCTTTTGATTCTAGATTATACGATTTCTACTGTATCATATTTTACCATATGACTTTTGAAAATTATATTCTAGATTAAAAGGAATCAAATGGAATATTGGTTTGCAAAGTAGGTACCCTGTGAAAGTGATATTACTTAAGTGGTAAGTGGATATTTAGCTGGAGTGAAGACGGGGCTCCTGCTGGGAAGTTTAGCATTCCTTACAGAGGAGAACAGTTTGGTGCTAGAAATAATGGTGTCACAGAACCAGGCAAGGAAATTGCTGGTGGTTAATGTAATTATGATATGGATCTAATTAGCCATAAAATGTCATCAAATATCTTTCTATTGAATGAGCCATGTAATCTGCAGAGTGTTATCTCCATGTTTTAAAATAAGTAGCTGGTTCATAAGCATATAAACAATTTTTTTATTGGATAGTTTGTTAAATTTGAATTTCCAAGCTTATACCAGTTGTTTTTGTATTATCTCATTGTCAATTATTTTAGGCAAGAAGTTCCACATGAGGGTGATTTGGATATAATTTTGCAAGAGGGTGCAACCAGAACCCCAGATAGCAAACTACAAAATACATCATTATATGATTCAAATATCTGGACCACTAAAGATCAAGGAGAACGAAAAGTAGCTGTTCATTTTGTGAAAAATAACGGTATTCTCCCACTTTCAAATGACTGTCTAATTTTGATAGAAGGTATGATATTTAAGTTGCTGTTCTATTAGAATATAGCTTTTGCTTATGTGTTTCTCTGACTGATTATTGTTAAATATATTTTAGGGGCAACCTGGGACATATAAAGTCAAAATACTGTTAATTTAAATTTCAAATAATGTAATATATATAGCAACTAGATTCGAATACATACATATACACATATATATGTAAATTTATCTGAATGACATTTTGAAATTACACATTAAACTCAAGTGTTTGCATTTGTCCATCTTGTTGGATTCCTACATGTCATCTTAATGAGACCCAAGGTGACTGCTGAGCTGAATAATAATCAAGAAGCTGCTTGTTATGTATAGTTGCTGTTATCTTGGCCTCTGGATGTCACTCTTGTTTCGTAAAAATAGAATGAAAGTCGTCTGTTGATAGCTAAATCAAGTAAAGATAACCTGACATATTTTAAGAGAATGAAACTTTGAGTCAAATTTAATTCTGCATTTCTTTTATACTTTTGTCTTATTTTTATCTAATATTTATCTAATAATCCATAATAAAAGGGGACCATCATCTTTAATTTGCATTAGAGAAATCTTTCATTTTGTGAGTGAACTGATCTTTCTTACAATGGATTATGATCATTTTTATTCCTGGCATTTTTCTGTTTATAAAAGTAACACATAATCATTTTAGAAAATAATGTATATATGTGACTACACATGTATATAAACATTGATATTATTTTTGTGAACATCACTTGTTTTAATACATTTATAGCATACCAGAAACTAATTAACTTAATCACCACGACAATCCTGTGAAGTTGGTACTATTATAAGCTGTTTTTTATACATGAGAAAACTGAACCACAGAGGAGATAAATGTCTTTCCTAGTACAGGTAGTGGGTGGTGAAACTGAATTGCTTCCAGTTTTTTACATAGCAACTCTGTGATGAACTTTATCTCCCCCCTGAAGTGTAATTGGGCACAAGGAATTAAGTGAATGTTGCCCAGTTACTTTCTAGTAAAGTTATCATAATGTGCACATGCGTTAGCAGCATGTGAGATTATCTGTTCACCTACCCTCCTCCTAATATACTAGAGCTTTAAAAAATTTGGCCATTTTGATGAGTGAGATGTGACATTTTATTCCATTAGCAGTATTTTAATCTGTGCCAGGAGATAGATGTAAAAACAGAAGGACAAAAAAAAACACAAAAAAAAAAAAAAAAAACACAGAAAGACACACACACACACACACACACACACACATACATATGGAGTAAATCTATTTATATGGCCTAAAAATAAAATAAAGCTGTGATCCCATCAGGCTTTATTAGAACTGTCCTTGTAGGGCCAACTCAGAGGATGTCAAGTATGCCTTCGGCTCCTTCTGTGCTTTGCTGCCTCCCACAGAATTCTGTGCTGAAGCCATGTTGGCCTTGACGGTCCAAAGGAAGCTTGAATAAAGAAGTCCCCTTAGTTCCTGATCCTATCTTTAAAATTACCAGTCAACCCTCAAGCTTTCAGTCTCACCTCCTATCACAGTTCCCATCCCACCCTCTAGCCATATTGAACTGGTGATAATTCCTAAACCTAGTATATTCCTCTGGGCCTCTTTGCCATTCTGTCACTGTTCTGAGAAATTCTGCTCTAATACGTCTTCAGAAGTAAACTCAATAATTCCCTTTATTCAGCAATTCATATAAAATATTTAACAAACACCTACATGCACCAAGCACTTTTCTGATTTATCAGGCAGATTTGAGTGGTTCTTACTGCATGCTGTATGAACTTCTAGTAGAGCACCTCTTATATTTGTGTTTTATCTGTTTGTAGATTTGTTTATTTATTAGAATGTAAATTCCCCAAGGTCAGAATACATGTTCTTTTAATCTATGTATCTTCAGCACCTAGAGTAGTAAACCTGGCATGTAACTGGCTCTCAGTAAATATTTATTGAATATATAAGTACATCCAAAGTAGTAACAGTTTACCTTACAGAGCCTTTTAAAAAAGTCAAATGAAAGTGTATGTGAAAGCACTTTAAAAGGGTTTCATCAAAATGTAAGCTATTTTTATTTTATCATATTTCTGAGTATTGTAACTCTAAGCATAGGCTAAGATCTAACTGTAGGATGACACAGCAAACCTGTGGTTTCCAGCTATCACAGAGCTGAGGGAAGAGGTATGGGAGCTGGGCAAGTTAAAATGCCATGAAACTTGCTGTTCTTGTAAGATTTATCCACTTTTTTTGAATAAACACTCCTTGGATTGTTGCAAGCCTTTGGTTAATTTCTAGAGTTCTGAAAAAGTTGAATGTGACAATTGTTGCCAAAGTTGTTTTTGCCATTATGGAGAAGTGTATTTTTGGACGTTCTTGCTCTGCTATGCCAGAAATGCTTCCTCCTCACAATTGAATTTTAACATTACAAATTTTACACAAATTTTAGGAAATACTCAGAAGTATTTTTATAAATCATATTCTCTTTCCCTGGAGAGGAAGAATTATCAATCTAAGTGAAAAATACACCAGAAAAGGTACCGGGGGGTTTGAGTAATCAGAGATAATGCTGCCTTTTAATAATTGTGCACCGTTGAGCATACTCTTTCTTCTCAGCCAACATGATGGTTTTAATACCCACCCTGTCGTAGCATTAGGGTAAGTAAGTGTGATGGTTTCCATAGGAAAAATGAATAAACACTCTACAGGAATTCCTATTACATAAACTGTTTGCATCTATATTTAAATTCAGTGTTAAACTGAAAAGATTTATTTCAAACTCAAGACTAAATTTGTCTAGACATTAGTAGTATATAGCAAATTTAATAATGGGAATCCTGTCATACTTTGACTCTCAACTTCGTTCTTTTTAGATCATTTGAACCAAACTATTACTGGCATAAAGGGCAATTTGTATAAATTTTATAAGTTCATATTTCACAAACCTTGTATTTTGCTCAAATCTCAGCATTTTTGCTCAGTGTTTTCTTTAATCAGTGAATAGGATCCTAAGCTTACAAATTATTATTTTTAACAATAAATGTATAAGTGCATTAAATCTCTTAAATTCATGGTATTTGTTGTCTTTTTCTGTCAATCCCTTTAGTCCTTTACTGTTGATCATGTGTTACTTAATAAGTACCCCAGTTTGCTTACTTTATATTTGTACTACTTGAAGGGTTTATTTGTTCTCTTTTAATAGGAGGTACACTTAATGAAATCTGCAAACTCTCAAACAAGTTTCATAGTGTAATTCCTGTGAGATCTGGCCATGAAGACCTGGAAGTCCTTGACCTTTCAGCACCATTCCTTATACAAGGAAAAATACATCACTATGGGTATGTTTTCAATAATGGGAATTTTTAATTTTATTTATTATTTTATTCCACTTGTTACTATATATTCAGTGGATACTTATTTAGTACCAATTTATAGGTACTAGATTTTTTGGCATATATCTATTCTTTGGATACCATATATATTGAGTGCCTACAGTATGCTAAGTTTAAGGCTGTCCCAAAGGCTAATATTCGTTTGCTTTCTTTCATAACAATTTAGATATTAGTTACAGAGAAAGTTCAAAGCTGTATCCTAGTAAAAGTTAAGTGATTGGATTCCAGAATTTCTGTGCCACAAAGTTATAAATGAGTTGCCACTGAGAAACTGGAAGATATCAGAATACATTAGGAGCTACAAACAGATGTCTAGGTTTGGAAGGAGGCAATATAGATAGAATCTGTTTCCACTTGATGAAACAATCACCCTGGAAGTGCTCTGCTTTGAGAAACCTTGGATTATAGAATATTTTCCGCTTTATTGGAAAATACCAAATTGTTTTTCTAATGATTGTAACATTTTATGGTCCAATCAGCAGTGTGTAAAAATTTGTTTACCCCGGGTTAGCTCTTGGTGTTAGTCTAACTTGTAATTTTGTTAGACTGCTGAGCATCAAATAGTATCTATGTTGTTTTTGTTTGCATTTCCTAGATGACTGGGGAGTTTAAACAATCCTCATGTTTATTGACTATTTAGGTTTTCTCTTCTGTGAATTCCATATTCACATTTTTCTATTCAGTTACTGGTCTCTGTTTTGGTTCTTGTGTGTGTGTTTAGATGATTGTAAAAATTCTTTCTGTATGAGAGATACTAAACATTTGTCAGTTATGTGCATTTCATCAAACTTCTAGTCCTGTACTTTTTAGCTCTGTGCTTCCTTATGTTTTACAGATTTTTTAAATATTAATATAGTCATATTTACCAAAATGTTTGACAAGACAAAGTTTTTGCAAAACTTACTTAGATTTCTGGATCTGATGCTTTTTTAATGGAACAGAAACTAATGCTTTAGTTTCTTACTAGTTACACATCTTTTAAGGATTTCTGTTTCTTCTTGTATCTATTTTATTAATGAAAGTTTTCTAGAGAAGTATTTCATTTATCTTTTAAATTTAAATTTATTGAGATAAAATAATTCATAGTACTTTCTGATGATTTTTAAATCTCCTCTTCATCCGTTCTTGAATCCACTTCATATTGTTTGCTCCTTTTTTTCCCTTGGACTTTTTTGCCAAAGCAACTAGCTTTTGTTTTTGTTGATGCTCTCTATTTTTTTTATTATTGTTCTTAACTTTATTTTCTTCCTTTACTTTCTATAGGTTTCCTTGGTATTTCTTTTTTGTAATGTTTTTAACTGAATGCTTACCTCACTTAATTCATTATTTTTAATACGTTTTTAAATATTTGTATTTAAGTCTGTAATATACCTCCTGAGAAAATAGCCATAGCTTTAACCGAAGATTTGATACGTAGTGTTTTTCTTGTCACTTCTAAATGTTTTGCAATTCCTATTATGATTTCTTTGGCCCATGAATTATTTCACTGTGTATTTTAAATTTTTCCACACACTCATTTTAGGTGCTGTGTTTTTGTTTGTATTTTAGTTAGATTACTTTTTAACCAAGTAGCGTGATGCATTTCATAATGATTCTTTGAGATTTGTTTAGTTTTGCTTTATCCTAGAATGTGTTTCTTCATAATTTGTACATATTACATAGATTTTAAAAAGAATGTGTATTCTTTAACAGTTGTGTTTAGTGTTTAATAGTGTTTAGTTATGTCCATTAGACAAGCTTGTTAATCGTATCCAAAACTTATCTTTCCTTTGTAACTTTATCTGTCTAATCACTTCTTAGAGACTGTGCTTAACGTCCTCTGTGATTGTAGGTTTGTGACCTATTATTCTGTCAATGTGTGCTTTATATGTTTTGAGTCCTTTTTGCTTGCTCACTCAGGTTCGGTATTTCATCTTCTGGTGAATTCATTGTACTGTATATCCTTATGTAATGACTTCATCTTTAATCGTCATTTTTTGCTGTAAGGTTTATTTTTTTCTCGTTTTCTTATTACTGTATCAGAGTTGTTTTGGTTGGTAATTGCATGGTGTATCTTATTCTCATCCCATTGCTTTTATGTTTCTTTGTTGTTATATTTTAGTAGGTCTCATAAATAAATACTTATCAGTAGGTTTTAGTTGTTTTTTAATAGATGAGTTTAAAATATGTTAACTACTGAAACATTTAGGTTTTATTTCTATACTGTATTTCTTGTTCTTTTCCACTTATCATACTATTATTGTTTCTCTTCCCACCCCTTTTTTTGTTATTACTTTATTTTTTTTTCCAGTCTTCTATTGGATTAATTTATAAAAATGTTCTCATTTTTCCTCTTTTATTACTTCGGAAGTAATGAATTCTCTATGCCTATTACTCTTAATTTTTAATTTGTATACTTGCTTTATCAATGTCTAAAGTTTAATATCACAGCCTTTTTTTTTAAAAAAAACGAATACTAGTCATTCAATTACCTTTTTCTGTTAAAGAAAAAGCTTCTATGTATTTAAAGAGTGGAAGGGGATAACATTTAATATAGTTACCCTCTGTTTTCCCCCAGATTGCAAATGAAAAGGAATCTGCATGAACCTTTTGAATGTTGATTTTTATATTTTTATCCAAGCATATTTTCTCATCAACATCTCCTAAACATTAATACATATAGTAAAAACTAAATTGCTTATACTTAAAATGTTTGTATGTAAGTAAAGCAAAATACCTATACTAGATAGTTTGCGATTTTAGTGTATTATGTAATTTTAGATAGATCTGTATACAAAGGATAACTATAGTACTAGGCATCATAAACTATGATCCTCTAAATATGTGCTAGTACTGACTTCCTTAGAATAATTTTCTCCTGTTGCTATATTTATAAAATTAAGACGTTGGCTATTCCATATTGTGCACAGAGCCATAAAATGAAAGAGTCCTTAGAGTTTGTCTCTTTAGACTTTTTGTTTTACCAGATAAGGAAATTAGCCAAATTAATTAACAATCTGCACCTGGAACCTCTCTCACTGTCAACTTAGAGTTGTTTATTCTGAACTGTACTATCTTTTTAGATTGCTTCTATTGTAAGAAGCTTATTTTTTTTAGTAATTCTGTTTGTAATATGCACATTACAATACAGGAAGCGCAGTGCTCTTTTGTTTAATAATATACTTTTTAAACTGCATGCTTGAATGGCAAAAATGTTATAATAATTAAATGAGTTGTAATAATTACTTATAATAAATCATTTTTTTCTTTTATTAATTTAGATGTAAACAGTGTTCTAGTTTGAGACCAATACAGAATCTGAATTCCCTGGTTGATAAAACATCGTGGATTCCTTCCTCTGTGGCAGAAGGTAAGCTAAGTTTCTGTGTCCTGTCATTGTAACTGTCTTTGTATAAGGTGATCTCACTGAGAATATTTCAATATTTGTGGATATTGTAAAACCAGAGCAAAGGCTGAACTAAAGTTTAATTGTCCTTAAGTATAACCATTCACAGTGGTCCTAATAAAAGTATAAATGTTTAAAATAATTGAAAACTTACTTTCAAGCATCTGCCAATGTTTTTCAATTATTACATTTTAATAATTTAGTAATCATAAATACAACTTGTGAAAAATCTCTCCAGTTTATAGTATCTTGGGATTGAAAAGAGTTGTATAGATAGCTATTACAACTTTTTACCCAATACAAGTCTTTAGCTGGAGCAACAAGAATCTTTTTATATCACGTTATTAACTGTGGTCATCCAGCCTTGGCTTAAAACTCTTCAGTGACTAGGGACTCGTTACATTGCAAGGTAACGTATCTTACTTTTTAGGTGCAGTACTTAACAGTGAGGCAAAATCTGCTTACCTATAATTTTAACATGGGCCACATTCTGTGTACTAGAATTAAAGTACATCTGTTCCCTCTTCTATAAAATCAACAAACTGTACATTTGAAGATAATCTGTCAAGTTTTCATTGAGTCTTTATTTCTCCAAGCAGGTACCCTCACTTCCTTTGGTACTTTCCCACATTCCTTACTATTTTATTTCTCCTCTTCAGTAAACATTCCATTTTACTAATGCTCTTCTCAAAGTTTGGTCCTCAAAGCTAGAAATAGAGCTGCAGGTGTTGGCCAATTCAGAATGTGAAGAAAACCTTTATTTACCTAAGATTGGATACTGCTCCTACCTGCCTGAAAATTTTATTCTGTAGATATTTATTTGTATACTTGGTTTTGTTTCCTTTCTCTTTTAATCCAGCTATATAATACTGCTAACTCATATTTTGTTTGTGGTCCAGTGAAATTCCAGGTTACTTTTGCATGAGCTTCTTACTATGTGCTTCAAGCTTGGTCTCCTCATCCTGTACTAAATGTAGTTTTTTGTTTGCTTATATGGTCCCTCGGGGTAGGTTTTATGTTCATTCTTCTTGGTTTTAGCTCACAGTTTATGCCTATCGAGAACTTCTGAATCTTAAAAATCAATTCCTCTGTATTAGCAATTTCTCTCATGTCTGTATGCCCTAATTTATTTGTTTTACTTGCTCCCTTTATTACTGAATATGGATTCCACAAATGGAAGACAATATTCCATTATATAAGCATATTGAATGTCTTCCATTTCCAGACACAAAGTAAGATGTTCATTTTAACCTGTAAATTTTCATGATTTAGCATCTCTTTAATTTCTTCCTTTTTCCTCATCTTACCAAATTATGAAATCTCAGATTCTCACATCATTCAACCAGATGATATCTCTTAAAAAATAATCGATCCCTATGCTTAAAATACAAAGGAGAGAGACATGTTAAAAAATCCTAACTATTGAACTGTATGCTGTTTCTGAATTGCCTTTCATGAATTGGTTTTTATGTTTTTTATCAAGATGAACTCATTTTAAAGATAATGCTGTATTGATATTTAATTTAAAAAAGATACTATTGCTCATGAGTCATTATCCCTATACAGGTGTAGTGTAATGTTCCAAAATTACCCTTCTAAAATGAGCTTAGTATATTGGTATTAGAGAACAGAAAGGGATAAGTTTTTTTAATCTCTTGAGTTATTTTAGTAAACAAGACTAACAGGTATCTAATCTCATAAAACAATTTTTTCTTTACTTTGATTAAGGCATAGGAGATTCATATGGTTTCAACTTTTTTCCTTCATTAGTACTGGGTATTGTACCTCTCCAACATGTGTTTGTGATGACATTTACTCTTGACGATGGAACAGGAGTATTGGAAGCTTACCTCATGGATTCTGTAAGTAATAGAGGTAGTGAAGATACTTCTAATTAAAAAATAGCACTTTTTAAAATTTTAATATATTTATTCATGCCTACTTTGTTACTGAGGAGATTTAAGGCAACTCTGAAGAATAAATAAAAGACAAGCACATAAATCTTAAATTGTCTATGTATTTATCTCTCTTTTGATTTGACACTGTAAATCTTAATATGTGAATAATGAAAAATTGAGGAAGTTCTATTCCAGGAGCCAAAGGCAGAGGTATGGCCACACCCTCAGGCATTATCTATTAGCATTTCACTGGGCTTTTTAAGCCTCCACATTTCGTATTAGAGAGAATGAAGTTACTTTGATAGGGAGATAGTTATGTGTGAAGCTAGGTAGCTGTCCACAAGACCACCTTCATTTCTGACAGTACCAAGTTTGGAGGTTCCCAAGACCACCCTTACTTCTGGCACCAGTTGAAAGTTCAGAGGTCCCCAAGAGCACCCTTAGTTTTGATAATTCGCTAGAAGGACTCACAGAACTTATTGAAAGCTATTATGCTCACTGTTAACAATTTATTACAGCTAAAGGATATAGGTTAAAATCCTCAAGGGAAGAGGTGCATAGGGCAGAGTCCAGGAAAGTTTCTAACATGGAGCTTCCGTTTGTTCTCTTCCCATGGAGTAGTGGACGGTGTTACTTTCCTGGAAATGATATGTAACAGTACACGTGAGGTATTGCCAACCAGGGAAGCGCAGCTGAGCCTTAGTGTCCAGAGTTTTTTTTGGAGCTTCATCATGTAGTCATGGTTGGCTGCCCATGTGACTGATCTCAATCTTCAGCCCCTCCAGTGGTCAAGTTAAAACCACATGCTGCAAACTCCCCACCCGAAATCACAATGTTAGAGTGACCCAGGGTCTCCAGGCAAAAAAGAATACTCCTATGAGACATGACATTCCAAGGGCTTAGATTACCTCTCAGAAACCTAGGGCAAAGGCCAATGAGGTTAAATTTTTGCTACACACATTGGGAAAAATCTGGGGTAAGGTTGAGGACAGTTTTTCTCCTGCCTAAATAAATTATCCATTTATTAAATAAGTATTTAATGAGCACTTACTGTATGCCAAGTGCTACTCTTTGTGATGGGGATATAGCAATGAGTGAAACAAGCAAACTCCTTTCCCTCCTGGAACTTATAAATAGGAGAGGAGAAAAAAAAATTAAATAAATATATACTATATATTAAACTCTTTTAAACTTAACACTTAGACATTGTAGGTGCTCAATACATATGCTATCAAGAGAATAGTAAGCCTCACTGTATTCTAATCATTCTTATCATTAAGTCAGAGTGGTTTAACTTGATTTTATATATATGTATCATAGCTGTTTTTAGATTAAAGTAGTAAATCAGATTTTAGAGTTTAGACTAGCACTCTAGTTTATGAATTCTACAATATTGATATGGTGAAATAGTCTAGATTATTTTAATTAGATAATATTCAAATAATTTTGTATTAATTATAGCTTCTGAAGAAGATAAAGATCATTTCCTTGTTTCTTCATATTTTTCTTAAGGAAAAATTTTTCCAGATTCCAGCATCAGAAGTCCTAATCAATGATGGCCTTCAGCAAAGTATGGATATGATCATGGATATGTTTTGTCCTCCAGGAGTAAAAATTGGTAGGCAGTAATATTTAACAATCCATTCATTCTTTTCCTTGAAATAATACCTAGCATATGGCTAAGCTATGGACTTTTAGAGGTATTAAAAACTTTGAAATCTGAATCCAAATAAATTATTAAGTGATTGTTTATACTGTATGATCTGCCTACTGATGAAGATAGTGGCAGGGATAAAATAGGTATGAATCATAATTCCTGAAACGGGAAAAGTTTTTTAAAATAGTTTGAAATATTGATATAACAAGGGGGAGGCAATTTTGATCGCAAGCACATTTGATATGATGCTTATGCATGCAAACAGTTGAAATTAAACCAACAGGGATGAAATTTTGACAAGAAACTTTTCCTATAACAAACTCATTTAGCCTGTTTAATTCATCGATGAATTGTCTCTTCAATATTAACTAGTTTCGGATTTTACAAGTTTTTATTTTACTAAATATTTTTGTCAGCTTTAGTTGTTTTCTGTGTAACATTTGATTCATCAACCAGTCTTCAGGTCAAATTGTATCGATTACACCTACTGCCACTGATTTTTCCTTTTGTGGCCATTATTTCTCTTTGCATTGAAACTTGCAGATCTAAAAGTTTCTAAGGTAACTTGACTTCTAACAATTTTTCATCAGTAACAAATTTTACCACCTGCAGATCTAGCTGTTGTCAGTTTAACGTTTATAGGTTATTTTAAGTCAGGTTTTATTTTCCCCTGGTCAGTCTTTGCATTTTATAACAATTCCAAAAAGATAGTTTTTGTACATCCATAACTAAGTCTAACTTACATACTTTTATATGATGTCAGCTTTTATTTTTGTTGGCTGCTTGGATTCTTTTGGATAAATTTCTGCAAATAAAACTGCCATATTGGAGCTTCCCTGGTGGCGCAGTGGTTGAGAGTCCGCCTGCCGATGCAGGGGACGCGGGTTCGTGCCCCGGTCCGGGAAGATCCCACATGCCACGGAGCGGCTGGGCCCGTGAGCCATGGCCGCTGAGCCTGCGCGTCCGGAGCCTGTGCTTCACAACGGGAGAGGCCACAACAGTGAGAGGCCCGCGTACCGCAAAAAAAAAAACAAAACTGCCATATCAAAAAGCATAGGCCTGATAGGCTTTTGCTACATACTTTCAGATTGCTTTTCAAGAGCATTTTACCTGTTTATGGTTCTACCAGCAGTGTAAGAGAGTGCCTGTCTTGCTTGACCCTTGCCAATAGTGAGGACTATATTAAATGTCTTTCAAATTCAAACTTCAAGAAATGTTAACAGACTGTTCTAGAAGTTATAAACAGATTTACTGTGGTCATGACCAAAGCTTGGCTGCCAGCATTGCCTGGACACAACACCTGGTACCTGGCGGGAATTTCAACTAGACATATGTAAGGGCGAGCTGGTTTCTTTGCAGTCAACCAAGAAAAACAAAACGAGCAGATCAGTAAGTGATAAGCAGAAAAAAAAAGAATAAAAGTTGGGAATGACGTAGATTACTACCTTTGCTATCAAATATTTTGAAAAACCCCACATTTAATGACTTTTTCCTGTTGTTGGGGAAAAATTCAAATTAGTCAGAATTGCTACAAAACAGTAACATGAATCCAGTGTGTATTTGGAAGAGCAGGTAATGGTAAATGTGGTGAGTGTATTTATTTACTTTTCAAGCTAAATTAAATATGTTGATTTTACTAGCTAAGCATTATGCTTAGATACATATTTCAGAGTTATCTGTTTAGTTTTGATGGTTAAATAGCATTTCTTTTTTTGATTTGTAGATGCATATCCATGGTTGGAATGCTTCATCAAGTCATATAATGTCACAAGTGGAGCGGAGCAGCAAAGTTGCTATCAGATTTTTGACACCACAGTTGCAGAAGATCTTATCTAATTTTGACATTCAACTTAGCATAGGTAAAATGCTATAATTTTGGAAGACATTACTATTTTCTATGCGATTGCTATAAAAGACATAAGAGATTTTAGCTCTGTAGTTTTCCATTTTAACCAGTATTTAAAAATTTTTTGACAGATAGGCATTGTGTTATCTTAATGCCCTCTTATAAGTTAAAAATGTTCCTGTTGCTCAAAATATTCAGTATGATGGCTGTGAGGGATATAAGAGAGAGACATCGAATAAATAAGGACTGTGTTTTCATTTACTCTTTACTCTCCTCCTTTCGGAGAAACTGTTTTGTTACCCTACCCTAGAAATCACTCTCCCTATTGGTTTTTCCATGTATCAGCCACTGATTTCTCTGCCATCCATCATGCCTGGTTGAGCTGCTTTTTCTGCCCTGATTTTTATATCAGCAATTTGGATGATTTTAGCATGTATATGGGATTAGGAAATGTCCTTACCTTAAATCTTCCACTCTTACTGAGCACAAGGATTTGATCTGTTTTGTTTTCATGCAAAGGGATCTGCTTGAACAAGTACTCCTTGAAGAAGTGCTTGTCTGAGTGAGCTACAGTGTGCTTGAAAAGAGTGATTTGCTTTAAGTGGAAGTAGCAGAATTGCTTTCTTTGGGTGCTGACTTTGACCGATTGAGGATAAATCCATTTTTTCAGACCTGAATTATGTGCTTTGATTGCTTGTTTCTCTACATGATATTAGAAGTTATTCCATTCCTCCTCAACCTAATCAAGTGATCAGATCTGCAATGTTAGCGACTTACGTATGTTACCCTTTTTGTTAGGGTCTTATGTAAAATATACTTAAATTTCAGGTTGAACATTGAATGAGAAATTAACTCAGTGTGATAGTCTGCTTTTTACCTGACGATATTTGTCAAATTTAAAATCATGAATATTCAGTTTTATACAAATGCTTCTGTATATTTATATATATGTAAAGATTTATGTATGTTATTTCCTGAAGACTGAGAGGTACAGATCTGCCTAGCTCACTGTTAGTGAAGAATAAATAAATGTACACATTTCAGCTGTTTCGTTTATTTGCCCTGTGTTGAGCTGAGGCATGATTTGAGGTGAAGAATCAAAGCAAGTGTGTCAACATGGCAGATACTTAGGACTGTCTACACACCAGGTACAATACTAAGTAAGCCCTTAACATGTATTTTAGTTTCAAAACAACCCATCATCCTGATAAGAAAACTAAGGTTTCACTGATAAGCTGACTTGACCAAATGCATACAATTATTAAATGCCAGTCAGCACTTGAATTCAGGTAGTCTCTGCTCAGGGGCTGCACTGTTAGCCACTTCAGGCCTCTGGAGCAAAAGCTGGTACGGGGTTTTCTGCAAGTGAGTTCTCCCTTAAATATCTGAAGTAATACCACAGATAGAGCCAAAAGGCTTTTCACACCTTATTGGCCAAAAGGATTGAATATCTGATTTTCTCTGCTCATAATAATTCTAAATTCGAATTCCTGAGTATATTAGCACATCTCCAGACCTAACTACCCATCTGCCCCATCGCTGAATTATCAGCTTGTTCAAGACAATGAAAGAGACCAATGCTGCTGTTTTGGAGATGTACACTCTTGGTTCAAAACATATTCAAGGAAAAACTTTTAAGAAATGTTTTAAGAAAATTTTGGTATTGGTGGTATGCTAGGGACACAAAAGTGAGAGAGGCATTTTCACTTCCTTCGGGAAGCACCCAGTCTAGGAGAGTAAGGGTCAGAGGTGCAGGGAGTGCCACACGTGTCAGCCTGTGCTGTCTGCCAGTTAATAAAGTAAAACTATGAATTTTCACGATTTCTCTTTACCTTTTGTTTTGTTTAGTAAACCCCTACATTGTCATCATTTTTGTTTTTGTTTTTAACTTTTCAGTTTTGAACAAGAAGCGTTTGTCAACCCCTAGTGTTTATCCAGTGGTGATGTATGTGCCTTACCCTAATTGGGAACCCAAGTGTAAGGGGAGTTCCATTTCTGGAGCAACAACTAAATGATAGTTCATCGTGCCCAATTTTGAGCCCTGTCCCCTTTGTCGTCTGTGAATATTGGTAGAATCTTCCTGTCAGATTTTAAATTACACAAATTTAAGAATGTAGTATGCGTACAGCCTCTTTCTTCCTCAGTCTCCAGTCTCCGCAGCATCCATTGTTTCAGACACTACTGGATTCTCTTGAGGCCCCCATGCTGTTCTGTATGAGGAAGAGAGTACATGTCTTAGAAAATCTGAGGCAGCCAATTCCTCTTTATCTAGATGTGATAATGAAAAGTACTCACAGGCCCTTTCTGTGGCCACCTCATACTGCTTTATTTGAGGGAACTACACCTGCCGAGAAGGAGTGCATCATTCCCCATTTCGTTTTACCCTGGTCATGTTGCACATTGGGTGTTGTTTCTAAATAAATAGAGAAAGGCTGGTGTTGATGGAACAGAAGGAGCTGAATACATCTTTGACTACCTGGGAAAGCAGTCTCCACACAATACTGGCTGCCCGGTTTTCAAATCTGTAGATCCTGTACCCAAGCTACTTGCACACACAGGAATGGGCCAAAATCTTTCTCCTGCCTGTTCCCCAGCTGACTGTTCTTTTGTTTCTGAAGTCAAAGCATGCATTTGTCACTAATTGTGACTCTCAATCCAGCCAATCTCTTCTATACTCTGTGGAAGCTTTCACTGGTATCTGGGGAAAATGCTACATTCTTCTGATTATTTTCAGTATTTTGAATTTTGACCATGCATTTCATCAAGTTTTGTTTTCATCTAGAATTTTTTTTTAATGAAAGTGATATGTACTTGTAAGAATTTGAAACAGCATAAAGTATGTAAGGTTGAACTAATTCGTGCTTTAACTAGTACCCCAGAGGAAACCACTTTTAACAATTTGGTGTATAATTTTCCAGACTGTTTTCCCGGAGAACATGTAAGTATGTGTATATATACATTTTTTTTAAATAACATTATGCTATGAATATATTTTGCAACTTGCCTCTGTCACTTCGTAGAGTGGATTTTGGTTTTTTATGTCAGTACACATAGAGAAGCTTGTTTGTAGGTCATTCAGCATAAGTCACTTTTTAGTGGGGAATTCTCCGATCATTTCACTTTCTATTTTTGTAGTGGTTTGGGGTCTAAGTATTCTTCTTATGCCAATTTTGGAATTTTCTATTTTTATAGAATGTATTTTGTTGACTTTATTACCTTATAGTTATTCATAATATTATTTTTATTACCCAGTTTGTATTTTATCTGGTGTATTTTCCCTTTAAATAAATCTGGAGCCCCTGGGACCTGGTTTCACTATATCTCCTGGAGTTTTTCAAGTGATCGGAATTTTGAAAGTCTGTCCAGACTTCCTGGACATGACATAACTGTCTTGAAATATTCTTTTATGCTTTAAAGAACTCATTGTGAAAAGAATTATGTTAATATAAAAAAGGAAAACGCCTCCTGTAGTGCTTTTCATTAGGAAATTCAGGTTCTATGAATGATACGATGAGTCACACTCAAGTTCTAGAACATCATTTTAGGTGAAATAAACAAATTTCTTCCTCTGCTGGTCCCCCAGTGTCTCTGGATAGTGGCAAAGCCTCCCACCCACTCTAGAAAGAGGGGGAACTAGACAGCTTGTAAAATCTGGGCAGAGTGATCTTTCTTCTCTTCCCTCGGGTACTTGGAAATAGTATCGGAACTCACCAGCGTGCTCAGGTATGTGAGATCATATCTTTTGGCAGTCAGGAAATGAATCAGTAGCCCTATGTATTATTTTTCCCTGCAGTGTTGTGATTTAAGCTGTTAGAAAGTTTGAGATCACTTAGGGTTTCAAAGCGATGATCATCTTACATGGAGATTAATGGCCCTTCCATTCAGGGCTGCATTTGACGGGTAGAGAACTATTAGGCATCAATTACAATGATAAGGATAATGCATCAATGTCCTGATGCTCCCTCAGATGTGCTGATTGGTGCAACATGGATAGTTCAGAGACTCCTCTGCTATTTTTAGACCATAACAACATCCTGATGAATGTCTGTTTTTTTCCCCTTGAAATCTAGGCCACAAAGTCACATTTGTATTTATGTGCGTGTGTGTGTGCGCGTGTTTGTTCTCTGCTTTGAGTTCACTTTGCAGGGCACTGTGTTGGAATTTACCTGACAACCTCGTCCACAACTGCCAAAGAAAGACATTTTCAACTTGTGTGAAAGTTTCTTTTATTTCATCTATTCACAATACTTTGAAGATGTGGAGCATGTGTTTATTGAAGCCTTATCTCTATTAATAAAATATTCCATCAAATATTGTTGCAGTTTCTAAACAGGTACCTTTTCATATACAACCCTGAAGCCCTGGTATATACCTTTATTATTTTTTTTCCTGTACCTTCAGAATGATTTTTCCCTTCTGTGAAATATGAACCCCCAGATAAAAGCCGATTTGTCTTTACATATAACTCTATTCCTCAGCAGATTTTTGTCCTCCCTTAGAGGGCAAAGTCCTTCTAGATTTTCTCTTGCCAAGTTTAGCTACCTCATAAATGATTTTCTGTCCCAAGCTGCCGTTAGAGTTCATAGGAAAGGTAACATTTAAAAATCACAATTGTTGGAGTCAGATGAAAATATTGCTTGTGATAGATAGGCATGGTTGTGGTCTTATGGGGTTGGATAGGAAGTCCTATGTGCTTACTCCCCATTAGATGGGGTTCTCGAATGATAAACTTGCCCTTAAATTTTGGAATCATTAACAAATATTTCTGCACAATGATCAAAGCTTAAATGGAGGTTAAGATAAAGAATACAGAGTACAGAATAGGCACTTAAAAGTCAGCTCATACATTCATTTATAATTCATACTGCGTCTATCCAGAAAGAGTTGATGTGGTTTATAATAAAAGACGGACATGGGACACAACCTTTAGAATTAGGGCAAGAAGACAGGAGCTAAATAAAGAGAAGAGCAATTCCTAACATGAAGATGCAACAGGTTACAGGTTAGTTCTTATTAAATAACAAGAATGATGTTATTAGATACAAACCTTTTATTAGTCTCAATTTTAAGACAAGGTGGATTTTTAAAAATGTGAAACAACAAGTTTTGAATTAATAGTACTTGAAACTTGATCCAAAATGGTGAGAGAGGTAAGCTCTGCAAATGGAAGAAATAAAGCAGGGAATTGCCCATTGGCTATCCACCTTTGGCTTTTATATGAGGCACTTTTTTTGGTTTGTTTTGTTATTAGTGATTAAAGTGTTTCAAATACCTATGCATATTCAAGAATTATTAGAAGCATTAATGAATTACCACAGGAGAAAAAAAATCAATTCCCTTCAGATGCAAATATCACTGAGAAAATGAGCTCTTTTTACCTTTTTCTTTTCTAGTTGCAGGTAATGAAATAAGAGAGATGTCTTGTATTCAATGTTTCATGTCAGGAAGAATATGGGTTTTAATGAATCTCAGTCCTTAGGAAGATAATATGCTCCAGTATTTCACCTTCAGTGTTCCAGGGAAGGTATTGCTTTAGTCATAAGTAAAACAAGCTTCACACTGGTGCCCAACTGGGAATTTGCTGGGAGAGTATTTTGTCTACAGCAGATTTACTAAGCACTAACTGCCCAAACATGAGGTCTACTCATCTTGATTCCTCTCTTTCATTAACAGCCCACAGCCAATCCACTTGAAAAATCATCATAGATCGCTCTTTAAAGTTCATCCAGAATCTGACTACTACTTCGCACCTCCTCTGCTACCATGCTGGCCATGCAACCATCTTCTGCCTTGACTACAGCCATATCTCCCCAACTGGCCTTTCTGCTTCCACAATTTCTGCACATGGAATATTCTGCATACAGCAGCCGGACTGATTGATTAAAACGTAAGGCCAATACCATCATTTCCCAGTGCTCTCTAATGTCACCCAGTGAGCTTACCATGGCCTTCACGGCCCAATGCGAGCCATTTCCTTACTACCTCTCTGACATCTTTTACTATTACATTTTTCTTCCCACTCCTCTCCACTGGTCCCCTTGTTTGCGTACCAGGCAGTCTCTCCCTTCATGGACTTTGTAACTTGATGTTGTTACTTTAGTCTGGACATTGTTGAACTCTTCCAGGTTCCTTGTTTCCCACCTCCCCCCCACCCCGATCCTCTGTAACATATAAGGTTAGGCCTTCCTAACCTTATGGGAAGGCCTCCCCTGATCATGTAAAGACCACTCTACCCCATCATGCTTCATTCCCCACCCCTGACTTAATTTTCTCTATTGCACTTATCCATCTGACATCGTTTTACTATTTCATACTGTTTCGCTTTCCTAAAGAAAACTGAGCTCCTTAGAAACGGGGAGTTTTATTTGTTCACTGCTGTTTACCCAGTGCCTAGAAGTTCCTGGCATATAATAGTTGCTTAGTAATATTCCTAGAACCAACAAAATATTTGAGACTCAAAATCTGACAATACTAGAATTTATTAGCACCTAAAGTGATACTAGCATTTAAAGGGATTTCTGGCACGCAGAAATTTGCATTTAAAAATAAAACCTAGGGACCTTCAAGATGGCAGAGGAGTAAGATGTGGAGATCAACTTCCTCCCATAAATACATCAAAAATACATCTACATGTGGAACAACTCCTACAGAACACCTACTGAACGCTGGCAGAAGACCTCAGACCTCCCAAAAGGCAAGAAACTTCCGACGTACCTGGGTAGGGCAAAAGAAAAAACAGACAAAAGAATAGGGATGGGACCTGTACCAGTGGGAGGGAGCTGTGAAGGAGGAAAGGTTTCCACACACTAGGAAGCCCCTTCGCGGGCGGAGACTGCGGGTGGCGGAGCCACGGAGGAGAGTGCAGCAGCGGGGGTGCGGGGGGCAAAGTGGAGAGATTCCCGCACAGAGGATCAGTGCCGACTGGCACTCACCAGCCCGAGAGGCTTGTCTGCTCCCCCGCCGGGGCGGGCGGGGATGGGAGCTGAGGCTCTGGCTTCGGTTGGAGGGCAGGGAGAGGACTGGGGTTGGCGGCGTGAACACAGCCTGCAGGGGGTTAGTGCACCACGGCTAGCCGGGAGGGAGTCCGGGAAAAGTCTGGACTTGCCCAAGAGGCAAGAGACCATTGTTTTGGGTGCACAAGGAGAGTGGATTCCTTCCCCGTGTGGCCACAGAAGGCAGAGCACCAACTAAATGAGCTCCAGAGACGGTGCGAGCCACGGCTACCAGTGCGGACCCCAGAGACGGGCATGAGACGCTAAGGCTGCTGCTGCCGCCACCAAGAAGCTTGTGTGCGAGCACAGGTCACTATACACACCCCCCTTCCGGGGAGCCTGTGCAGCCCGCCACTGCCAGGGTCCCGGGATCCAGGGACAATTTCCCTGGGAAAACGCATGGCGCACCTCAGGCTGGTGCAACGTCACGCCGGCTTCTGCCGCCGCAGGCCCGCCCCTCACTCCATACCCCTCCCTCCCCCGGGCCTGAGTGAGCCAGAGCCCCCGAATCAGCGGCTCCTTTAACCCCGTCCTGTCTGAGAGAAGAACAGACGCCCTCCAGCGACCTACACGCAGAGGCGGGGCCAAATCCAAAGCTGAGCCCCTGGGAGCTGTGAGAACAAAGAAGAGAAAGGGGAATTTCTTCCAGCAGCCTCAGGAGCAGCGGATTAAAGCTCCACAATCAACTCGATGTAACCTGCATCTTTGGAATACCTGAATACACAACGGATCATCCCAAATTGAGGAGGGGGACTTTGGGAGCAACTGTAGACTTGGGGTTTGCTTTCTGCATCTAATTTGTTTCTGGTTTTATGTGTATCTTAGTTTAATATTTAGTGCTTATTATCATTGGTGGATTTGTTTATTGGTTTGGTTGCTCTCTTCCTTTTTTTTTAATGTATATGTAAATATATTTTTTCTCCTTTTTCTCTTTTTGTGAGTGTGTATGTGTTTGCTTCTTTGTGTGATTTTGTCTGTATAGGTTTGCTTTTACCATTTGTCCTAGGGTTCTGTCTGTTTGTTTTTTTGTTTTTGTTTTTCTTTCTTCCTTTTCTTCTGAGCTGTGTGGCTGGCAGGGTCTGGGTGCTCCAGCCGGGTGTCAGGCCTGAGCATCCAAGGGGGGAGGGCCGAGTCCAGGACACTGGACCACCAGAGACCTCCCCGCCCCACGTAACATCAATTGGCGACAGCTCTCCCAGAGATCTCCGTCTCAACGCTAAGACCCAGCTCCACCCAACGGCCAGCAAGCTCCAGTGCTGGACGCCCCATGCCAAACAACTAGCAAGACAGGAACACAATCCCACCCATTCACAGAGAGGCTACCTAAAGTCATACTAAGTTCACAGACACCCCAAAACACCACCGGATGCGGCCCTGCCCACGGAAGGGACAAGATCCAGCCCCACCCACCAGAACACAAGCACTAGTCCCCCCAACCAGGAAGCCTACACAACCCACTGAACCTTACCCACTGGGGGCAGACACCAAAAATAATAGGAACTATGAACCTGCAGCCTGCAAAAAAGAGACCCCAAACACAGTAAGTTAAACAAAATGAGAAAACAGAGAAATATGCGGCAGATAAAGGAGCAAGGTGAAAACCCACCAGACCAACCAAATGAAGAGGAAACAGGCAGTCTACCTGAAAAAGAATCCAGAATAATGATAATAAAGATGATCCAAAATCTTGGAAATAGAATGGAGAAAAATACAAGAAACGTTTAACAAGGACCTAGAAGAACTAAAGAGCAAATAAACAATGATGAACAGCACAATAAATGAAATTTAAAATTCTCTAGAAGGAATCAATAGCAGAATAACGGAGGCAGAAGAACGGACAAGTGACCTGGAAGATAAAATAGTGGAAATAACTGCCACATAGCAGAATAAAGTAAGAAGAATGAAAAGAACTGAGGACAGTCTCAGAGGCCTCTGGGACAACATCAAACGCACCAACATTCGAATTATAGGGGTCCCAGAAGGAGAAGAGAAAAAGAAAGGGACTGAGAAAATATTTGAAGAGATGTTAAAATAAATTAATTAAAACCTAGGTAACTTTGATGCAGATTGAACAAAGATTCTATGGGTCTGAAGCTCAGTAATTTGCATTTTTAGCAATCTCCCCAGGTGATACGTTTCAGATAAAAGATTCAGAACCATTATTTTAGAAATTATTTAGAGTATGAAGTCTGTATCTGCTTGCTTCATTTAATTTACCTGCCTGGTCTTGAAAGCATTTGAGTTGAAGCACCTTGAACTAGAATCTGAACCAGTCTGTGGTTTTAGCCTTGGCTTCATAATATAATCACCTGGGAGGGAGCTTTAGCAGCATTGGATCCTTGGGCTCTTGCTCTGGACTGCATGGATTTAACCCCTGTCTACACCCCCAAACTAGTTGTTTGACCTTAGGCAAATTGGTTAGCCTCACATGAAAACTGGGAATAGTAATAGTGCCCACCTCAGAAAACCATGGGAAAGTGGAAGGGTGGGGCAGAGTGGATTAAATGAAATAATATATGTAAAACATTTAGAATTTGGCACATAGGAAATCCTCATAAAGGATTAGATATGATTACTAAGCTTTGGTGACAAAAAACAGTCTTTATTGCTATTCTCTTAGAAACAAGATTTGAAATTTATTTATCCTTCTACTTTGGATACCTTGACATCCAAGCAAGCTCTGCTGCTGTGGTGCCAAGGGAAACAGCTACACACTTGGGGTCACTCCAGACCCAGTCTAGTGAAGCTATTACAAAAATGGGAATGGAATGGAGTGAATATCATTGGACCAATTGACCAAAGAATCCTCTCCTAAGAGGATTATCTTGGATAGTTTTATTATTTCATCTCATTTTCTCAGTATCTCATTTTTATTGTGAAAAATACGAGAAACAAAGAAACGTAAGATAAACAACAGTCATTATGGGTCTATAGGGCTGACTTTTATTTTTAAGTAGAGGGATAGCTTGACTCAGTGACAAGAGGAGGAATCTGAACGTCCAAGTGTGCAATCACTGAGAAAGTTGAAAATATTTTTTCTGATTAAAATCCACAACTCTGAAACAATGGTAGAAAAGGAAGAAACAATTGTATGTAAATTTTATGGGGAATTTTTTTGCATTGTAGTCAGTTTATAGAAGTCTCTTCAGTTTCTGCACTTAAAACTAAAATACAAATAAAGCTACGGATTTCCCAATGCTTATATCATTCAGAAGTAGTTATATTTAATAAGTTGTTCACTAGCCATTAGTTGTTCAGAGAGTCATCAAGGAAATTTTTTCTTAATATTGGATAGGATCTAATTTTGGAATGGGCTTATATGACTCCACATACCTGTCTCTTCTTCGTGTAACGGCAATTTGAACAAAGAATAATGATGTAATACACTACTCATGTTGTGTCCCTATGGTTTTATTAAATCTAAATGTAAATCAAAATGCATGTTTTATATCAGTGTATTTGGTGAGATATTTTAAATGCTTATTTTATGGTTCCACACACTAAAACTGACACCTGTTTGAAAGCACTGAATTTTCAGTATTGAATGTGCAAAGTACTTTCTACCCTAAGGTCACAAAACGAGTATGTGATACATATCATAATTTATCTACCTCAGAAAATAAGCTTTGGTTCTTATAGAGAGGACACACATTAGGTACTTAAAATTTACTGAAACCTGGCTTCCATGTATCCCTCAGTCTTTCTGACACAACAGTTGCTTATTGTAAGATAGTGATAAAACCAGTCTTTCAGAACCAGACCATACCTGCAGGATCACGGCAGAGGGAGTTAAACCCCGTGGCACAATTCAGTTACTTCCCTTATAAGGGAAGCCAACACTGCAAATATTCATAACACGATGTCCCTAGATCCACTCTAAATAGATCAATGTTCTTTTGGAAAGTTAAAATCCACTTCATACTTGCCTTAATCATTGGCTCTTTACCAGAAATTCCTCTCTGCCAAAAGAATACCTAGTGAGAGGTTGAACCTCTCTCAGAAGAGCTTCAGTTCTTTCGTTCAAGGCCTTAGACCTTCATAAAATGCAAGTAAGTCTAGAAAGAAGGTAACATTTTGTTGTTATGAATATTTAAAATCAGTATAAAATCTGAGACTTCCCTGGCAGTCCAGTGGTTAAGACTCCGCACTTCCACTGCAGGGGGCACGGGATCGATCCCCGGTTGGGGAACTAAGATCCTACATGTCGCACGACGCGGCCAAAAAAAAAAAAATTAGTATAAAATCTTCAGTGATGTTTTATTGGAAATAGAGGACTGTGCAGGGTTCCCAGGTACAGAAGTAAGAAGCCCACCTCTGGGGAGGGCCCCTCACAGACTGCAGTGGGGTCGCACCAGCCTCTAAGAAGTTTGGAAGAGGCAGAACTAGAAGATGAAGTTGCTAACCCTGCATCTCACCTACTGGAAGTCAGCAAACTGGATATCCAGTCCCTGCCTTCACACTAATTCACTTAATCTTGAGTCAGGCTCTTAACTTCTCTGGACTGTCATCTATAGACCATCTGTTGCCAAGTTTTCACCACTGATTAGTTTGAAAAAGTTATACCGGGCTTCCCTGGTGGCTCAGTGGTTGAGAGTCCGCCTGCCGATGGCAGGGGACGCGGGTTCATGCCCCGGTTTCGGGGGGATCCCACATGCCGCGGAGCAGCTGGGCCCGTGAGCCATGGCTGCTGAGCCTGCGCGTCCAGAGCCTGTGCTCCACAACAGGAGAGGCCACAACAGTGAGAGGTCCGCGTACTGCAAAAAAAAAAAAAAAAAAGAAAGAAAGAAAAGGTTATACCTGTGAAATTTCACCTATTAAATAAGGATTTGTTTCTCATTTTTATTTATTGAAAACAACAGTTAATACGTGTTTTTGGTCTGATTAATATAATTAGTGCTGTCTAACTAAATTCATATAATCCTAAGCAAAAGCAAGGAATCAGTGCAGATTTCTCATGAGTAACTGTCCAACTTTTTAAGCTTTTTGAAAAGTTGAAAATGGTTTAAGAACCCCACTTTGTACTCATTGCTCCTTTAAAGTCCTCTAATAGTTCAGAAGTCCAGATGGTAAAGCAGTGAACCGGGATGATCTTTAAAATCCCTCCCATTTTAAATCCACATTTCTTGGATTTAATGAATCTTGGTTTCAGTTTTGCCAGAGACACTTCTGTTGTATTCAGCTATTGTTAGCTGCCCTGGAATAGGGCTTCGCTCTACCCAGTAACAAATGTCTTACACTATCTAACTAAAAGGCTTAACTTAATGAGCATTTTCAATGGAAAGAGGGAAGGAAACAATAGAGGGCTGCCTGTCAGGCATCATTTAAGAACCAACAAACCCTAAAGCAGCCTAACAAAAAAGTAAATAGAACCCCAAAATACTATCACCAGTTCAGATTCATCACTGACCTTTATTCGTTTCACAATTCCTTTCCTGTTGGGTTTCTTTCCTCTTCCAAGATGAGAATTCCTCTTTGGCATCTGAAAGATCTTTCTTGGAGAACTGTAGATTATCTGTGTTCATTTCAGTGTTTTCAGAAAAAGGAAAATTAATTACTGAGATCCTTCTTCATCTGAATGGAGTTTTTTTACTATTAATTTCAATCTGTAACAAGTTGAGCACTAGTGTTCTGGCAAACCAAAATGGAATCATTAATATTCTTTAATTCTTGGCAGTTCATTTAGGAAATAGGTGATATTTTAAATGGAAATTTACAGACTTAAAGAAATAATAATGTACATTCAAATAACCCTTCACAAATTATAATGCATGTCCATGGAGTATAGATGGTAATATTGATTTGTCCTGGATTCTCTTATGTCCCCGCTCCACCTTGCAGTAATAATTGATTTGATCTTCTCTATTTGTAGAGAGAACTCACAAATACGTTTCCATGTATGTGGTATGAATTAAATAGATAAAGGGATAAATATGATTTTACAACGTTTATTTAGTGTCTACCTCTCTCCAGGTTATTCTACTTTTATGAACTATGAAAAATTGAGAATGACAATAGCGTCCCAAAAATACTATTCAGGAAAAGTGAGAACAACCATAATGCCCCAGAATACTAACTAGATAAATTATAAGTCATACCCCCAAATTGTAATATAATGCAGCCCTCAAATAACATGTTTCAGAAGAATATTTAAGAACCTTCTTATATTTACTGTTACAGGTAAAAAGAAAGGCGTATACTAACAGTCTGACCCCATTTCAGTATGTGTGTCTGTGCATTTATTCAATGAGCACATTTCATGAGCCTTTACTTTGTTCAGAGCACTGTGATGAAAACTGGCAATACAACTCTCAACAAAACAGCCCCTTCCCTCAAAATCATACACATGCCAACAATTACAGGTAGAACAAACCAGAATGCTAACAGTTTGGGATTATTTTTGAACCTGTCTACACTTTTCAGAATCCCATGAAGATCATGTATTGACTCATATTTGGACTAAAGCATAAACTCATTTTTGTAACTTTAATCATTTTATGCTTAGATGAGGAGAAATTCCAGCAGAAAGAAAGCAGTCTCATTACATCATAGCAGTTATAAGAGTCTTCACATGTTGCTACTCTCTAGAATAAGAAGGAAAACTAATAAAAAGAGCATACTGGACTTCCCTGGTGGTGCAGTTGTTAAGAATCCGCCTGCAAATGCAGGGGACACGGGTTCGAGCCCTGGTCCGGGAAGATCCCACATGCCGTGGAGCAACTAAGCCCATGTGCCACAACTACTGAGCCTGCGAGCCACCACTGCTGAGCCCACGTGCCACAACTACTGAAGCCTGTGCTCTAGAGCCTGCGTGCCACAGCTACTGAGACCACGTGCCACAACTACTAAAGCCCACGCACCTAGAGCCCATGCTCTGCAACAAGAGAAGCCACTGCAATGAGAAGTCCGCACACTGCAACAAAGAGTAGCCCCCACTCGTCGCAACTAGAGAAAGCCCGAGTACAGCAACGAAGACCCAACGCAGCCAAAAAAAAAGAAGAAAGATCATAAAATTTTCTGGTATTTTCATTTTGCAACCAAGAGAGGCTTTCTTTAAAAATTGTCATATGTCTCCAGGGAGAATTGATACAAAAAAGGAAGAACAATACTATATTATTAATGCTTTGGCTATTCAAAATTGTATAAAATCACTTAATTTAACATCTCAATAAAGTAGAACACCACATATGGTCTGTCATTTTTAATTATGATAAAAAATCTCATTTAATGGTCTCACTAGTTTATCAATTTATAATTATTATGGGAAAAACTTTTTTGATTCCACTAGGTTTCTAGATGTAATGCATAATTCAAAAAAAGCCTTGCTGATTTTAAGTTAACATCATGTAAAATAAGTCTTCTACATTTTGCATAAGCCTCACATTAAGCAGTATTCATTATTTCTTTTGTCCTTGATGAGAAGGTTAATTTTTGTTAGGACTTTGTAGATGAATATGCGTTCAAATTAATATTAAAAGATTTGACAGGAGCTTTTTAAGTTGTGAATTAGGCCATGATTTCAATGATTAAATTTTGCTACACCCTTAAATAGATACCAAAATCATGCAACAGAGAAAATAACAGTAAACTTTAAATAACCAAGGAAATTCACACTTCTGCTGGCAGTAGACCATTTAAGCCTTATTCATAAAATTAAGGTAATTAATACATTTCATTGTCTTCACTTGAGTGATTTTGAATTTGATAGGCAGGAAATAATCCATTTGATAGATCTTTTCTGCAGTACTCAAAATTTTCTATTTCACCCACTTTGAGCAAATACGGTTTGTGTCCTTTGGATTTGATTATTCCTCCATCAGAAATTCATTTGCAACTGCTTTCCAGAAGGAGAAGGGGATGAATTTGGGGATTGTGAGTGCTAAAGAAACTTATTGCACATAAATACGTGCTTTCAACTTCAACGGCTTAAAATGTTGACTTTGTATCAGAAGCATAACATTCAAGTCTTGAATATGAGGCAGAATGTCAGAATACTGACTGGTTTTTCTATGTAGCCACTATCCACATCTCTTTAAAGATCTTTTGATCTCAAATATGAGTAAAAATATCAGAAGTTCTATGAGATCAATCTTGCATTAAATCCAAACCAAATTGTCCTTGTTCTTGTCCTGTCTTATCCTGATAGAACAAATAAGCTAAAAAAATTGTGTCTATTGGAAAGCCAATATCTGTCTAAAAGTTAAAAATCATGAATGAATTTAGATGGGTTTAGAAACGTTTGATCTCACACTTTTTGGTTCTTTTTTTGCAGTATGCGGGCCTCTCACTGTCGTGGCCTCTCCCGTTGCGGAGCACAGGCTCTGGACGCGCAGGCTCAGCGGCCATGGCTCACGGGCCTAGCCGCTCCGCGGCATGTGGGATCTTCCCGGAACGGGGCACGAACCCGTGTCCCCTGCATCAGCAGGTGGACACTGAACCACTGCGCCACCAGGGAAGCCCTAGGTGAGTCTTTTGTCCATTCATTTAACATATATGCATGAATCTGCCATGTAACAATAATAATACATAATCCACTGTGATTATCAAGAACAAATTGAATAACTCTGTATACGTGAGATTCTGAACAAGAATGGAAATATCCAGTGAGCCAGGAATGTTCTTGTAACTGAGAAAAGCCAGCTAGACTCAAATGTCTTAGTGGTTTGGGGATTAATTTAGCATGTGATCTACCACGAACAACTGCGTCCTTGGACTACATTTTTTTTTCAAGTTCAGGTATAAATATATTTGCCATCTTCTGAAGTACTACCTGTCTTCTGTAGTGAACTTTTATAAGAACTAAAGAAGAAGCTTTTGTGAAGTTTACCAGGGTATTTGCCTTTTATAAAATTATTGCAAAGCATTTTCATTAAAGTCAGCAGAAAACTCAAGATCTTAGAAATCTTCATTTTCTGATCTCAAATGCAAATACATTTGGCTTTTAAATTTTCTCCATAATTTAAATCAAAATAACAAAGATTATTCACAATTTTGTCCTAAATACCAGTACAAAGCAGCAAAATAAATATTTCATAGATGTGTACCATTATATAAGGAAAAAATTTTGTTGAGAAAATTGGTTTGTTTGAAATAGATTTTATTTCAAATAAGCAGAGACAAGGATAGCCTAATACAGTTTGATAGTTGTCCATAAGCTCTTCAATCATTCTTTTTTAAATCTAGTTTTATTAAGATGTAATTGACATACAACATTGTATAAGTTTAAGGCATACCATGTGTTGATTTGATACACTTATATATTGCAAAATGATTACCACTATAGTGTTAGCTAAAACCTCTGCCACATCAAATAATTACTCTTTATATACTTCTCACCATACTTAACAATTGGTGAGACTTCTCTTCACTCCCTTAATATATTTATTTTGGAGCTCTGATTATTTCCATTATACATTCTCTTCTTTGATTACCTTTTCTTAGAAATGAGAGATTATGTGATTAAAATGAATCAGGTTAAAATTCTGTGTGAGAAACTGCATTGTATCATCTTTTCCAATACTTATTCATTGTTTAGGTGTGAAAGTCCTCAGGTCTTTGTACTTGAAGTGGGTATCTGTAACAGAGGGAAACATTAATAAAGAAATCAGTTGAAACATGTGCAATTTTTTGTCTTGTTTTCTCATATTTATTACAAAAGAGAGAAAGATGCATGCATGTGATACAAGGGAGTGGTCTCAACTCTTCTTATTACCTCACAAATACAAAAAATGTCACTAATACTCTACAGGCAATAGAGACTGAAATTTATGGATGTTTTCAGGTACCAAAATGATTTTGAAATGTTAGATACTAGTAATCCTATATCTTCCTCGTCCTTTTTCTTCTTTAGGGATATGTGTTGGGGTAGAGAGTTATAGAGAAGTGGAGAGAGAAATGTAAGTATCAGAATTCTTTTATTTTTTTAATAATTAGTTTTATTGTTACAAAGCAATGAAGACTTTCAATAGGAGTGTAAAGGTTAAAGCCACTGCTAAATGTCTTTGTTAATGTTTTTTGTTTTTCCATCAATACTGTTTATGGCAGACACTACTGGCTGGCTGAACCAATACCCATCCATTTCAGCTAGTGATGACCATGTGATACATTTGTGGGTCAGAGCTATATAAGTAGGAGTTTGTTATGTGAGGGGTTTGCTTTCCTGATAAAAAGAGGTACATTGATCTGGCGCAGCATTCTCACCTTTATGCCTTTTGTTCCTTCTTCTCCTGTCTGGAATGCAGACCCAGATACACAGCATCACTTTACAATCAGGTGGCAGTAAGTATGAGTACATAAGCCTTGCCACTGAAGACGGTGGGGTATGACGTTAAAAAAGAGCCAAAGGCCCCGCATAGCATCTTTGAGAAGCTGAACTAACTTCCCATCTCAAGACTTAACTGTTCTGTATGAAAAACGAATCCCTGTTTGCTTAAACTTCTCTTTCTGTTTTCTGTTATTTGAAGCTGCATCCACTCATTCCTAATCAGTTTACACTTCTAGACTTTTCAGTTATCTGCCATTAATTGAATGCTTATACTGTGCCAGGCGCAGTGCTAAGTATTTACATATGTTAATTTAATTCACAGGACAGCCATAAGGAAAGTAACACTTTATTACAGATGACTTACTGGCATACAGGATGGATGGATCCCTGTGTGACTGGAATGGTTTCATCAAATAGAGAAACTGAAGCAGAGAAATGTTAAGCAACTTTGCATAGCTAGTAAGTGGCCATACTAGAATTCAAACAATGTCAGTCATATTACAAAATTTTACAACTTTATAATTTTCAAGACCTAAAAGAAGTTCATTTTAACTTGTATTTGATTTATGGTGAGGCTGAAATTCTTTTCAAATGCATTTGTCATATATTGTGCCCACTTTTCTATCAGGACATTTCTATTTTTAAAAATAGCGCTGAACTTCATCCATGTTTCCTATTTGTCATTTGTCACTTTGCTTAGGGGTTTTATTTTATTTATTTTGTCATGCAAAATAATGTATTATGAAGTTAAGTTTATTAAAAATCACTTATTCTTTCTGGTTTTTATATAATACGTAGAAAATTTTTAGGCCTCTAAGAACAACATATTTATTCCATAATTTTTTTCAAGTAATTTTATAGTCTAATTATTTCTTTTTAAATCTACCTAGGATTTATTTTGGTGTAAGACATGAGGTAAACTACAAATTCCTCAGCTTATTAGAATGTTACCTCTAGCATGTGAAAAAACAGAAACAAAAAACAAGACCCTGTGTATTTTGTCTATAACTGAACTTTCCATTCTTTTCTGTTGGTCTCTTATGACAATGAATATCTTTTTCATAAACATAGTCAACATCAAAAATAATAGAGAATTATAGGAAGCACTTCTGTTATATTTAGGAAAAGTAAAAGTATGCATAATGATTCTATAGCTTCTTAAAGTTCTGGAGATCACGGCCAATGTGTTAACTTACGAAGCAGAACCAGTAGTATAAATATAGGAAAAGAAAACACAACATCTAAATGTTTGCAAAAATCTTTATGACGTTAGCAAATCCAAGTGCTGAGAAACTAAATATCAGAACTAATCACAACAACTCAGCAAGCTGGTGGAACAAAGTTTAATTATTCCCAAATCATGAGTTTTCTTAAATATCAGTGAGAGCAGATAATGTTTTGAGATTATCATTTGTTTTCTCTATGTTTTTCCTTTATCTTTTCCCTCCCTCATCCACAATTTAAGTAGGTCTCAGTTCTGCATTTCATTTCTTCAGAAACGTTGACTGAGCAGGAAGCAAAAATGGCTTGTAATATGTTCTGGCTTCTCTTTGTCCAAGACTTTTGAGTAATAATACTTAGGAGAATGTGAAGGGTTTATGGGGAAGGTAAAGGGAGAGTGTGGTGTGTGTTTAGAACCGTAGTACCTTGCTATGCATATTATTAAGGTAGTGGAGGTCTCTCTATAGAAAGTTATAATCCCTCTCCTTCCTTCGTATGCGTTCTGCATTGCAGCTTAGGATGGGTACTTAAAGATAAATAAATATGTTACAGCTGCTCCTGAGGGTGGCGTGAAGCAGGCCAGAGGCTCAGGATGCCTCCATGGGGTTAGTGTGAGCCAGGAGGGCCAGGGCTCTGAGTTCTTCGCCTCCTTTTATTTTTTATTTTTTTAACATCTTTATTGGAGTATAATTGCTTTACAATGGTGTGTTAGTTTCTGCTGTGTAACAAAGCGCATCAGCTATACATATACATATGTTCCCATATCTCCTCCCTCCTGCGTCTCCCTCCCACCCCTCTAGGTGGACACAAAGCACTGAGCTGATCTCCCTGTGCTATGCAGCTGCTCCCCACTAGCTATCTATTTTACATTTGACCGTGTATATAAGTCCTGCCAAGTTTTCATGCACTGGTTTTGAAGATCCAAGAGAGGCTCTTCAAATAAGGCTGCGTGACTTTTCCATGTAATGAATTCTGCTCTCTTCCTAAAACAGTTCTTGATATGACTACTTTCAAGTTCTGTATGGCCACTTAAAAATAAATAAATAAAATGGGAAAATGGGAAGAGATTTTTAAGATGTGTTAGACTTTCTCCAATGCAATGTTGAATTTACTTGTATAATTAGAAATTTTTAAAAAGCTGTGCTTCTTAGAGTTAATATTTTGACCAAGGCTACACGTTTGTTAAAAATATAGATAAGTAAAGATGAGGATTTCATGTCTTTATCATTTCTTATCAGTAAGCTTGAGAGGGTCTAGGAGACTATTTGTTTTTTCTCTTCCCATTCGTAACATCAAGTTTGGGATTTAGGTTGACTTGAAAGCTATTGAAAGCACTTACATAGTTTTACTGCAATTCTGAACTGTCTGCAATGTTTCTGTTGGCAATTTTAGGTGAACATTTATGGAACATATATCTGGCAGGCCACATCAGTTCATGTATTGAATCAGGTAGTAATATTGTATCTTTTAGCATCTTCTATGCAGGAGGCATAGTGTGATTGACTCTACAAAGAAACAAATGTTAATAATATACAATTTCCTAATCCATTTAGGCAAACAAAACACGACATCTTTTAGGAAAAGATGACCATGTTACATAACAGCAGTTCCAGTCTCCTCCAAGATTGTGTTTGTGCAACTAAACATTGTTATCTCTTCACTGATTCACTTAAAATGCTATAGTTTGCCCCTGGAAATTCTTTGTATATAATTAATTATAAACCACACATCTATTTTAACATGTAAGAATTGTATTCAAATATAAGCAGCATGCATATCTCAAGAAAACTGTCCTGCTTTTTTGCAATTTTAATCTCCTTTAATGATTAGGATAATCCATTTGGCCATGAATCTAAAATTTATGTTTGAGCTGCTTGAATCTATGGATCATCTTCCTGTTTTTGATCTGGGTCTATTCCATCTACCACATACAGTACTTGCGGTCTTACAGTTTCCTTCCTTGTATACATTCTGTATACATCTAGTTAAAGAATTCAGTGTGAGCAAAGTGTGTTGACCTTAAGCAACATTTTAGTTAAAATGTCTTTAAAAACCTTATCTCCTCTTTGGTGTGTGTGTGTGTATGTCTACATGGGTTTTTATGGATACATTTTCAAAAGAACTCTTTTCTTCAAATAAAACTTTTAAAAAGACAGTGTTACTGCACCTCTGTTAGCAGGGCACAACTATTTGTGCAAACAAACAAAAAACTAGAGAAACCATTACCAGTATTTAAAATCATGAATTTAATGTAGAAAATGGGTTATCAGGTGATGCAAGAAGCTGAGAAGCTATCTAGAGCACTGTGAGGCTCTCCAAAGCTTGGCAAAGCCAATGCCCCCACCACTTGCAGGCTGAAGGACAAACGAGTAGGAGGTATGATCGTAACCCATGGTCTTGAGTTTCTGAACGAAGACTGAAGCTAGTGCACTTTTCTGGAAGGAGCTGGAACCTTGAAGGTGATGGTAGCCACCACCAAAGACAGAAAAAGGGTACCTTGGAGTCTCCCTTCCTTCTGCCCTCTACTCTGTTGATGGTGACTGAAGCTTGGAAATGTAGGATCCAGAGCAGAACTGAGAGGAACAAGGGCACGTGTGACAGCGCAGGGACAGAGGGCAATTCAAGTTGTTTTCAGAAGTAGGGATGGACTTGCACTGAACTGCCCAGGCTATTTCTCTTGTCAGTCCCTTGCTCTCACTGTTCTCATCGTGTGGGACAGCCAAAGGAAGCCATGCAGTGGTGATGTCAGAGCTCCTCTGGGGCTTAAATCAATGACAACTGTCTCATTGACCGAATAATGCATCCTGTCGAACAAACCAAGTCACGTGGAAAGTGATCTATTTTCCATAGCTTATTTTTGGCAAAAGCATTACATTGCCACTTCACTTTAGCAATAGCCACGGGGAATACTTTTAGACTATAGGGTAGTATAAACGATCTCCGTAATGAAGAAATTATTTATTCTCTTCGCAGTGGTTCTTTTATTCATAATTTTACTTACATGCGACACATGAAGCTGTTGAGCTAATTAAAGTGAAAATAGAGACTAGTTAAATGATGCTGACAGTTAGGAACTTAAAATTTGGAGATCAAAGAAAAAAGTCAGTGAACCCACGGCAGTTGCACTGCTATACAAGAGTAATTATATAAATCGCAAAGAAACTGAAATTGTTACCGCATTGACAATATTAACAACAGGGGCATGGGATAGCCCTGCTGAAGCCTGATTATCAGGAAAAGATTTGGTATAGACATCAATTATATACAAGGTGCCTTGACCTCAAATATTTTCTGCTTGATTTCTTCCTAGTCCCTCAAATATATCCCAGTATCAATCCACAAATAATTAAAAAACATTTTTCCAGCATTTTGAAGATATAATTGACTTAGAACATTATATAGGTTTAAGGTGTACAATGTAATGATTTGATACATGTAGATACTGTGAAATGATTACCACAATAAATTTAGTTAACATCCATCACTTCACATACTTAGAAGTGACAAAATCTTAATGGAGAAATGAAGCCACTGGAGAATGACCAGAAGTGGAATTCCTGCCTTGACGTAAGGGAACTTACGCATTTGCCCTTCTTTTCCACCCAACTTTGCATAGTATAGGGTAGCAAAAACTCAAGCAGAGAGCTGCAGTATTGGGGGGTTGAGTTGTCAAGGGACAGAATCTGGAGCTGCTTAAAAGGCTGTCAAATGTATGTATACTGGAATCTCCAGCTAACAAGAAAAAAGAAAATGGGAAAGAATCTATACTAAAAATATGTCTGAAATTTCCCAAATTTAGTGAAAAACATAAATTTCAGGTTTAAAATCTCAGAGAATCCCGAGTAGGATTAATACATAGAAAATCATAAGTGTACATATCATAATCTGACTGATAATAAAAAGTAATGAGAGCATCTTGAATGCAACCAGAAGCATGTGTGTGTGTGTGTAGTGAAATCTTATATACAGGGAAACAGTGATTCAAACATGACTGACTTCTCATCAAAAACAATGAAGGCCAGAAGATAATGGAACAAAATCTTTAAAGCGCTGAAAGAAAATTCTCTCAGAATTCAATCTCCGGAAAGAATATATTTCAAAAAGAAAGGCAAAACGAAGAATTTTCAAATAAATAAAAGTTAGTAATTTACCACCAGCAGACTGGTACTGCAAGAAATGCTGGAGGACCTTCTTCAGGTTGAGGGAAAATAATGACTGGGGAACTCAGATCTTCAGGAAGGATTGGAAAGCAGAAGGAAAAATAAATAAGCAGGTACCTGTAAAAGAATATCTTTTTTTTTTTCTCTTAACTTTTTAAAAAGACCATTGCCTTTTAATGCAAATATTATATGTAAGGTTGTATTGTAGGGTTTATAATGTATGTAAATTTGAAATATGTTAACAATAGCACAGAAGATGGGGTAGATAGGATCATGCTGTTATTAGGCTCTAGCATTTTAGATCGAGTGGAAAAATATTAACTCTAAATAGATGGTAATAAATTAAAGATGCTTATGATAATTATATATAAATTACTTCTAAAAAATCAGCAAAGAGGTGTAGCTAAAAGCCAAAAAAAATTAAAATGGAATCTAACTAGTATTAACTAACCCAAAAGAGGGAAAGAGATCATGCTTCTTATTCTATATAAAACTTTAATAGGGCTTCCCTGGTGGCGCAGTGGTTGAGAGTCCGCCTGCCGATGCAGGTGACACGGGTTCGTGCCCCGGTCCGGGAAGATCCCACATGCCGCGGAGCGGCTGGGCCCGTGAACCATGGCCACTGAGCCTGCGCGTCCGGAGCCTGTGCTCCGCAACGGGAGAGACCACAACAGTGAGAGGCCCACGTACAGCAAAAAAAAAACAAAACAAAACAAACAAAATTTAATAAAACATAAGAAAAAATACAAATAAAATGAAAAAGAATAGATCTGGTGGATCAGAATATTGGGAGTGGGATTCAGGAATTTATATTTGATAACAACCCCTGCCCATCCCCCCCCCGCTAATTATGTTGTTCATCCATGATCGAAACTACTGGTGTAGATAGACCTTACCACATTTCCCGTGGTTATGAAAGCACAAAGCCTCTCACAAGGCTATTTGCTCCTTCCTACAGACACATCACTCAATTGTAAGAGCATCAGGAACCTCAGACTTGTCAGCTGGAAAAAGCTGGCTATGGCCTAATGGTCTGCAAAAACTATGTTATCAAAATGACAGCAGTTATGAACGCCTTGGAGAGTTTAACAGCTTGCTATTTCCTCTTTTATTCTTACATACCTCTTGCTAACTTTTATCTTCCCTCAACTTGTCTGCCTTTTATAGGCATTTGATGGAGACAGAATTATCATAATCTGACACTTCCATGTTTACAGGAAAGGGAGGCCTGCGGGGCTATATCAGTATTCTCTGTCGACTCACACATTTGTGGCCTGAGCAAGTTTGGCCTTGAGGTTTTAAGGACACAAGTCTGTTGCACTTTCTGTATTTATATAAAGTCAAAGCTGTGTGGAAGATGACAATCTGTCAGAAATGCTGGTCCAGTGGGGTCAGCAGTGTGTAATAAGGCAAGTCATGAGGAGTTGAATATATGCCTGTTTCTTGTGCCTCGAGATGTCACTTTCCATCACATTGAGGCAAAAAAGGAAACTCTTCAGAAAATATGCTGATTTAAAATCAGGAAAATAGTTTATAGTGGTAATGTGCATGGGCTAAGTGTGGAGATTGCATGTACAAATCTCAACCTGGATTTTTTTAAAAGTGGAATTTTTGGATCATAAATGTTTATTTAATGTAATACAAAGAAAATTTTATAATCACTTTGGAAATACTGATTTTCTTTTTCCAGTAGCCTTCTAGGATGGCAGATAAGTTTCCAAATGTCCAGGTATATAATCTCATATGAATCCTCTAGGTTCTTAATTTAATATCCTGATTTAGAGTCATGTCTACTTAATTTAATTTTTCTACATCTGACTCTCTGAGTTGGGATTTTGTCCCACCACTCAGTATTTATTGAGTAGCTAATGTGTTTCAGACTCTGTGCTAGGCAGTTGGGATACTGTCTCCAACCTCACAACTCTCAGTCCAACCAGGGATGCCCACAATTAGAGACAGTTATGAGATACTGTGTTAAGTACCGTGACAGGGAAGTACAAGCACATAGGAAAGTGTACGTAATTCAGACTTGGGATGTCAGAGAAAGCTTCCTGAGAGATGTCATCTTTAAGTTGAGACTTAAAGAATGATTAAGATTAATGGGGAAAGAGGAGGAGTACAGAAGAATGTTCCAGGAAGGGGAGCCAGTATGTGTAAACCCTAGAGGTAGAGAGAGCATAGAAAATTTAGTAACCCCCCCCAAAACTCAGGCTATCTGAAATAAGAGGTTAGGTAAAGCAAGAAGGTTAATTAGAGAGAGAGAGAGAGAGAGAGAGAGCGAGAGAGAGACAGACTTATAAGGAAAGTAGATGCCAGATCATGGGAAATGTTTAAGTGATATCAGGAACTTGTTGTAATGACCAGAGTGATTACAGTGTTTTAAGGGCAGAATGGCATGGTCAGACTTGTGCTGTAGAAAGATCACTCTGGCTGCAGTACAGAGAATGGACTGGAAGTAAATTTGGAAGGACCGGGGTCAGGAAGGTCAGTGTGGATATTGTTAGGTAATCCACATGAGAGGTAATGGTAACTTGAACTAGGGTGATGACAAGGGGATAGAAGAGTACAGATTCCTGAAAACTTAAGTGGCAGAATTGCAGGACTTTCAATATAAGAGAAGGGTCCCTGGAATCTAAACTGAGTTATCAACGATGTGGATATCAATAGGAGTTCGTAGAAGTGGTTTCAATAGAACTGAAATCACTATGAAGTAAAACAGTGCTAAGGGAAGTAACACAGTGAGAGAGCTGGAAGAGAAACAGTTTGTACACAGGGTAGGACTTTGAGGTTAAGATTTCAGAGGTGGAGAATTGTCAGGTGATGATAAAGCCCAGGATGTGGCATTGGGAGCGTGTGACTGAAGGTGAGGGAGGTGAAGATCACTGGAGAGGCAGTAGGCACGGCACTGGATGAGATTCCCACACTAAAAAAGAAATTATTTTTAAGTGAAAATTGAGGCTGTGATGAAAATCATGAATCAGGCATAAACGCTTCAGTGAATGAGAGGGAGTTACCAGGAAGTTAGGAGGTGACAGAGGGAAGGAGGCGTAGAGGCTAGCATAGACCAGATGACATCATGGTAAGTGAGCCAGCCTGTATTTCTCAGGAGAAACAAGCAGAGAAAACTTTCCTTCAGTAACATTCTTCCCTTGCGTGCCAGATCTCGTGGACAGAAGTTGATGAGCGAGGTAGCTGCTCTTATTTCCTAGTTACATCTTGACACTTCAACCCCAGCTAGCCTCTGCTCTCTCACAACTGTCTCATCCCTTCGAGTCCCAGATCTCCTGGTGTCCTACTCTAATGGCTTCCCCTTTTCTAACATTTACAGCTCCTTGGAAATGTGTGCAAGCAGGTGTCGTGTGTGTGTGTGTGTGTGTGTGTGTGTGATGATCCTTTGGGTCCAGGAGAGAGAAAAAATGAGTCATTGTCTGAGAGGTCAGCTAAGTGTACAAAATCAGTATTGTACTTATAGACATAGAGATAGCGATATAGATAAACAGACAAGCTCTAAAGACTGAGCGTGTGAGAAGCTAGAGAGTCACGAAGAGCAGTACTGAGAGGAGAGATGGTCATTCTCTACGTTGTTCTAGATCAGTTGCTGTGTTTGAGATTCTGGACTCTCAGGACTTCACTGGAGCCAGAATGAAATCATGTCTGCAGGAGTCACTCTTCCTGTTGATGGGGTATGGGAGAAATGAAAGTGGGATAGAAGGGAAAAATAGTATTTATAGAAGCGATCATCATGAGGGCCTCTTATTCCAACAGTAACTGCTGTAAAATGGGGAATGCAGAGCCTTTTACATGTGTCCAGACTGTGAGATCACTGAGAGCAAAAAGTGTGCCTTACTGTCTTGTCTTTGCCTTTAGGGGTTTCTGCAATGTGATTATAATGTTTTGAGGTGTGAATTTACTTAGCATTTTCTGCTTGGGATTCATGGAGTTTTGAATCTAAATATTAATGTCCTTTAACAGTTCTGTAAAATCTTTAGCCATCATCTCTTCAAATATCTCTGATATCCTTTTTGGAATTTGAATGGCTGCATATTCCTTTTCGTCTTACCCTCTACCTACTCTTGCTTTCACTTTCTGGATAATTTCTTTTCCCTGCAGACTTGATCATTCTCTCTTCAGCTATGCAAATCTGCCGTATAATCTTTTCACTGGGTTTCCTAACTTTAATGTTTGTGTTTTCAGTTTCTTAAAGTTCTCTTTTCTAAAAATTAAAGCCAGGACTACTTTCAATTAAAATTTCCACTCAAACTTTCTTCAGACAATCAAAGTGATGATGATTGGGACTGAAGCTCAGGTGAAGGCTTACTAATGATTATAAATCCTCAGAGGAGGCATCAGGTTCTAGACCGACTCCTTTGTTATTCTCTTCTAAAGAGAGGATTTAGTTCTCATCCACCTTTACTCTGAGGGTTGCGTGTGCTGGGATCCAAGCTGTTTTCAGACTTTAGCCTTTACCTCCTGCCTGCTTATACCCCCGTCCTGCCATGGGGTTGCCAGAAACCACTGATAACAAAGCTAACTTTGTCACTTACCTCCCACTGTTCTTGCTTTCACTTCAGATTTGGACTCTCTATTCCTCAATTTTGGGCCAGATCTGCTAGGCTTTTTAAAAGAGTTTTTGATGTTGTGTCTAGTATTTCTGTTGTTTCAATAGGAGGACCATTCAGGGTACCTAACTTGTAAGCCTTTGAGTTCACCGTTGAGCAGCAGGTAGTCAACTTCTGAGAGAGAAAACATACGAGGACCTCCTCAGAGGTGGATGCTAAATGCTACTGGGAGTGATATGAGCGGGGTGTGGCATAGCTACCGAATGCACTCAGGATAAGGCAGAAATCTAGTCTTTGATGAGTGTGGATGTATGATCAGGGACTAAGACAATGGTGGTAAGAAAAGGCTGGCCTCACAGCCTTGTAATTCAACTATACTCCAATATAAAATTTAAAAAAAAAAAGCAAAGGCTGGCTTGTGTCAAGGAAACATGAAATGTGCCTCGCAGAAAGAGTGCATTTTCATATTATCATGGAGAAAAAATTGCCTCTCATCAACAAGTGATTGAGAGATCTGATCTAGACAGAGATCTAAATTGAGTGCATTTTATATGATTCAGTAAAATATCCTTCTTTTATTAAACAGGAGAAAATATGCTAATCATAATTAATATGAAAGTAAATAATAAATTTGAATCTTATCTTTGAATTTAATGTTTATTCCTTGGAAAGGAAAAAGTGCTATAAAAGCAGAAGAAACTAGAGTGAAAATTAAACTTAACATGGGACATAAAGTAAAATGATAGTACTGCTTCATCTTTGTGGGAAAAAAAAGAGAGAGATAAAGGGAGTGGTTGTGGCTATGAAGGAGAAAATGGGTAGTATGAACGATAAGGAAAGAAGATAGAAATGGCGAACAGACACATGAAAAGATGCTCAACACTGATCATCAGGGAAATGCAAATCAAAACCACAGTGATATGTCATCTCATACCTATCAGAATGGCTATTATCAAAAAAGACAACAAACAAGTGTTGGCGAGAATATGGAGAAAAGGGGCATTCCTGCACTGTTAGTGGGAATGTAAAGTGGTGCAGTCACTATGGAAAACAATACGGAGGCTCCTCAAAAAAATTAAAACTAGAACTGCCATACGATCCAGCAATTTCACCTTTTCACAAAAGATATATGCATCCCTTTGTTCACTGCAGCATTATTTACAAGAGCCAAGATACGGAAGCAACCTAAGTGTCCGTTGATAGATGAATGAACAAAGAAGATGCAGTGTGTGTGTGTGTGTGTGTGTGTGTGTGTGTGTGTGTGTATGTCACACACACACACACACAATGGAATATTACTCAGTCATTAAAAATATGCAAAGTCTTGCCATTTGTGAAAACATAGATGGATCTAGAAGGTATTATACTAAGTGAAATAAATAGGACAGAGAAAGACAAGTACTGTATGATATCACTTATACGTGGAATCTAAAACACAAAACAAACAAACTAAAAGGAAAACAGACTCATGGATACAGAGAATAAAAGGGTGGTTGCCAGAGGAGAGGTGGCTGGGAAGGAGCAAAAGAGGGGAAGGGGAAGGGTTTATACCTTTAGAGGTATAAACCTCCAGTTATAAAATAATTAAGCCATGGGGATGGAGTATCCAGCAGAAGGAATATGGTCAATAATATTATAACTTTGTACAGGGGCAGATGGTTACTAGACTTATCGTGGTGATCATTTCATAATGTATGCAAATGTCAAATCACTGTGTAGTACGCTTGAAACTAACATAATATTGTATGTCAACTGTATTTCAATAACATTTTAAAAAGATAGAAATGGCAGGTAATATCATGAGCAAAAAGAGAACAAAAGGATAAATGTCAGATAATACAAAAGGAAAGAAGACTAGGAGAAACACACACAGTGAAGACGCTGGAAAAACTAAGACTGCCTGAAGAAAAAACTGATAGACGAAAAAACATATAGAGGTAGAGGAACAGAAAATTAAAAGAGGAAAAGAATTCAGAGGAAAGATGAGAAATGGAAATGCTGAGGAAGGAAAGGAATTGTAATCAGTAAGTGTGTGTCCGTGGCTTTTGGATTAGTTGTGACAATGTTTATGCATGTCTCCAAACAACGTGATTCCCAGCCTTTGGGGGAACTTACTGATTATCCATCCACAGGGAATTTAAGTGTTTTTTTCTTAGTAGCCTGGAACAAAATGGATAGGAAGTGAACAGTAACCTTCCGATGGGCAGTGAAACAAACTTTCAAAAATAATATTTGCTTAGAATTTTTTCTTTTTTATAGGATTTGAATTCCTTCTTAAAATTCTTTAAACTGATTTTTAAAAAAGAATCTTTTAAATAATATGTAATTTGAATAAATAAAGGAAAAAAAGTTTTTCCTACTCTTTCATAGACTCTACAAAAACAGGTATTGAGGACCCACTATGTTTGGATCCCTAAATAGGCAGGCCCCATAAGATTTTAGTCTGTGATACGTAATTACATGTCAGACAAAAACATTCGATCCATTTATTTGAAAACAAAACATTTACAATCTGATTCTCTCATTTGTACAATGTACTTAAAAGTATTTTCAGATATACTCTAAGTTTGCAAATATGCAAAAATGTAATTACTTGGATGATTTCCCACAGACATTTGTTAGTTTTGAAGGGTTTAAAGTTTACTTCATTAAAAATGTATGAGGATGGTCCTCTCAAAAGAGACTTAGATTTACGATGGCAGCATTTCCACACGTCTAACTCCCGCTATGGACATTGCCATTAAAATGACCAATGGATTATTTAACCTAAAAGGAAGGAAAAGAAAGAAATAAACCCTTCATTAGTGCAGTTAAATATGGAATAGTGGGCTTCCCTGGTGGCGCAGTGGTTGAGAGTCTGCCTGCCGATGCAGGGGACGCGGGTTCGTGCCCTGGTCCGGGAAGATCCCACGTGCTGCGGGGCAGCTGGGCCCGTGAGCCATGGCCGCTGAGCCTGCACGTCCAGAGCCTGTGCTCTGCAACAGGAGAGGCCACAACAGTGAGAGGCCCGCGTACCGCAAAAAAAAAAAAAAAAGTAAAAGAATGAGCACAGTGCCTAGTACATAATAGCAGCTAATATTTATGGAGTACTCAGTGTTAATTCATATTAATTTGAGGATCTTCCACAAGTGATGAGAATTAAATAAAGAACAGATGAGTGACACTAGTGAACATTAATTACTTTTGTGCTTCTTTTAATCTCATACTTTCCCAGAACAATTCCTTTCTTTTTTTTTTCTTTTTTTTTTTTTTTCTGTACGCGGGCCTCACTATTGTGGCCTCTGCCGTTGCGGAGCACAGGCTCCAGACGCGCAGGCTCAGCAGCCATGGCTCACAGGCCCAGCCGCTCCGTGGCATGTGGGATCTTCCCGGACCGGGGCACGAACCCGTGTCCCCTGCATCGGCAGGCAAACTCTCAACCACTGCGCCACCAGGAAAGCCCCAATTCCTTTCTTTTATTCAGAATCTTGTAATGTTCCTAATGAAAGTTGAACTTTTGTGATTAAGATTCAGAAACAGTAGTACATTTTCAAATATTTATGAAATGAAAAAAATAATTCTGTCACAGAATGGTCACTTAAATATAGTCACTTTAATTCTGCAGACAAGCCCAAAACCTCTATTTACTGGAGTGAATCTTATAACAATGAATTGTGACGGAAGTGGCAAGTGAGGTTTTTGAATACTAGAGTGTTTTCTTACTTCCAGTATTTTGAGTATTTATACTGTATATTTCACCTATTATCAATAAATAAAAAATTATCTGACACGTATTAATTAAACTCTCTTCATCTTCAGTATGTCTACAGGTAAGCAGATCTTTCTGTGGTTTGTGTCATTTTCACTACAAGATTAAGGCTTTAAATTTTAATATTTGGCACTAGTACATCTGTCAGAATTCATTTTAACTCATCCATAAACATGTCATTTGCATGTTGATTAACTGTCACAATCTCCTCTGTAACAATCTCAGATTGGAATTGCACATAAGTCACAACTGAACAGATTTCTATTAATTCCAAAACCTCATATGAAATAATTGTTGTTTTTCTGAAGAAAATCTGTAGCCAGTGTGCAAATTATACATTTTGTTTATATAGTGGATGTTTTAATTATGCATTTGTTTATACATAAAACTTGGATTTCCAAATCAAGGACTATAAATATAAAAAAGATCTAGCCAAACTAAGACGCAAACCTCATGCGATCAAATTCAACAGTTTGGCAGCGGGACGCGGTAAATGGATCCACCCTGGCAATCCGACGCAGTGCATTCCCTACTGTAAGGCAGGAGAGGGCGCTCTTCCCCACAGTATTTTGGTTTAATCCTCCAGGAGCAAATCAGGTGTGAGAAGCCAGCCCAGTCAGAGGAAACACCGCACAAGTTAAAGCAGCATCTTGGCGGAGTCCTACTGGAGACCTTGAGAAACTAAATTAAACCTATCACAGCTCCGGGCGGGAGGACCTCTCTGGGTTCTGTTGAGGTTCTCAGAGATTCCAAATGGCTTTGGAGGAATACTGAAGTTACAGTGTCCACTCAGAACTAAAATAAGGAGGGTTTCAACCCAGTAAGTGCATCCAAGTGCATTCCCAGCCAGCAATCTTAAGTGTTCTGGAGGCAACCTATACTAACTTGATGAATCCTTTCTGACTAGATTTCCCTAGGTAATTAGGGCAGCATTTACTCCTGAGTAGGGTTCTAGAAGGTGGAGGAATTCACAACTCTGAAAATGCAGTGGACATTGAATTCTGGATCCCTTCCTTCACATGTCCTTTAACAGTTTGAAATACAACATTAAAGTTCATGATCTCTGGAGAGTTGAAGCTTTGAACTATCTTTGCCCTTTAAAGAATGGTTCTGGCTCTATGTTTTGGGAACTCAACAGCTAGAATTCTCCCACATTATTTTAATTCTCCTTTAAATTGCACCATGATTGTCATGAGCCTCATTTCTTAAAGTAGTGTTGATAGCATGGAAACATTTATTTATTTTAGTTAACAATGAGAGGGAGATTCGCATACTCCCAGCCTTAAGAGTGAGTGACTATACCAATAACTTTTAGGTCTATTTTTAACTGAACTGTTACCTTTAATCCTGTCCTCTGAGTTAGTTTTATGTAACTCTACATTATAGGGGCTTTGAGATGCTTATCCTTTTATCCCAGTCACTGTTATTAATGCCCAAATAACACTATGTTCTTGATTTTAGCAAATCAGTGGGCATTCTTAGTTTCAGCAATAGGCTGAAAGTAAAAACAGGGTTGACACTTAATTGTGATAGGATGAGTTAAATAGTTCACATTAAATTTGATCTCAGAAATAAATGAAAAAAATCATCTATAAACATAGGTTATCGTGTTGAAATGATACATCTTTCAATAGGTTTCTAACATTCAGAAAATATTTGAAGGGTTATGTATGTTTTCAAAGAAAAGTAAGTAAAATGGAATGAAAAGGCATTTATTGGCAAATTGACCTCCAGCTAAAATCTTTAGCTAGGGAGGCAGTTTGCGCCCTAGAGGAAAAAGCAGGAAAGTGGGGAGCCCTGGGTCCTGGGTTTACCATTAATTAGCTGTATCACTGTGATGTTTATTTCCAATTCCGAGTCTCAGGCTACAGAGTTGTCAAATGTGCAGGATGGGGCATTGCAGGTGGAAAAGTCATCTGAGGAGTTAAAATTATTCACACTTATATGGTATTTATTAGAACAAATAAAAACATATATATATATGTATCTATATTTTTATATAAAGAAACTAATGCCTATATGAGAGATTTAGATAGATATAGATACACACACGTGGCCAGTAAGGCAATATGGTGAAACAGGAAGTAAAGGGTAAGAAAGGAAGGAGAAAAACAATTTGTGGGTAATATTGCTCTTCTATTTTTTCCTGGCAAAGTTACTTCCAAGTTACTTGAGTTAAAAGGAAAAAAAATTATGTAAGAATTATTTTCATCCCATGGAAGTACATTTTGTTTCACTTCCAAATTGAATGAATTACTTTGACTTAACTACTTAAGTCAAAATGTCAAGGATATTTTTTTTCCAGAAACTAATACATAAATTTTACAAAGCACTTTTCCCCAACATCTTTTCAAGTTTAAAAGGCTACAGCTTTGGGCTTCCCTGGTGGCTCAGTGGTTGAGAGTCCGCCTGCCGACGCAGAGAACGTGGGTTCGTGCCCCGGTCCGGGAAGATCCCACATGCCGTGGAGCGGCTGAGGCCACAGCAGTGAGAGGCCCGCGTACCGCAAAAAAAAAAAAAAAAGGCTGCAACTTTGCCTGCAGTCCTACACTTGTGCACATCTCCTAACAACTGACCCATTTATTTCCTGGGTCCAAGGCTATGTCTTACGGCCCCTCCCCTTCTCCCCCCACCACCTCTTTCCCTGGCTCACTCCCCCGCCCTGACCATCTCTCCTTAGGCCCACACTGTTCTTTCCTCGAGGTCCCCTGATCCATGAGTCTCCTTTACCATCTTTCTTGATCTGTTTCTTAGTTTGTCTCTCTGCCTTTTCTATTTTTTTCTCTCCTTCCCTTTGTCTATCTCCTTTCTTGTTTCTTCACTGAGGATAACGTAAAATCGACCTATAGTTTAAAAAATAAATGAATAAGATTGTGTTTCCTGTTCTAATTTCAAAATAAGGTAAATTGTTTCCGTGTTTCTTTCATTTTTTATTTTTTTGCTGTATGTGGGCCTCTCACTGTTGTGGCCTCTCCCGTTGCGGAGCACAGGCTCCGGACGTGCAGGCTCAGCGGCCATGGCTCATGGGCCCAGCCGCTCCGTGGCATGTGGGATCTTCCCGGACTGGGGCACGAATCCGTGTCCCCTGCATCGGCAGGCGGACTCTCAACCACTGGGCCACCAGGGAAGCCCTCCATGTTTCTTTTAAAACAGCAATCAAACCACAGTAATTAAAAGAAGGCTCTGTGCAATGTGTGGGTGTGCACACGCACGTGAGTGTGTGAGCGTGCACACTGCACTTGTGTTGTTAATCGGATATCTCTTCGGGAGGGCAGTGCAGTCCTTCCATTAAGACAATGCAGTGTCTCTGTTTGCTCTTCAGGACCCACACTCCACCCTCCTCTCCACTGGTCACACCCCCTTGAGGCTAACCTGCCTGAACGAAGTCAACAGAGATCCTGTTCCCTCAAGTCAGGTTTAGCAAATGGGAATTCTGGGAGGATGCAGGAAGAAGGTCACTGCTCTGTGCCGGCTGACCCGCTCTTTCTTTCTGAGTTTTGGTAACTTTACTTCCCACCATCTCTTTAGCTTGGGTTTCTGCCCTGTCCTTTCACTTCCCCTTTTAATTAGATTTTTGATAAATAAACCCTCCTCAAATTATCCTAGTTCAAGTGTGTCATAGGTAGCCTGTTGGAAACCTGGTGGACACAGCAACCTTCACTCATGTATTCATTCATTTAGTAAATATTTTTTCAGTGCCCAGGCTTGGCACTGAGCTTCAGGGATATAAGTAGTTGGCAAAAAACAGTCACAGCCTCTGACCTCATGGAGATGAAAATTTAGTTTGGACAGGTTTTTCCACCACTGTGGGTGGCCGACGCTGATTGAACTTACCTTTTTTTCATTCGATACTCGATAAAATCTGGCTCAAACTCAATGTAAATGTCACACTCCAAGCATTGAAAGCAGTTGCTTTATCTCCTTAGAATACTTCCTAATAGATGTTCTGCTGGAGTACATGAGGGAGCAGACACGAGCACACTGATTAGCTACCAGCATGGTCCACCAGTTGGAGCTGAAGTCTGCAGCGAAATTCCCTCTTGCTTGGGGGAGGTCCGTCTTTGGTTCTATTCAGGCCTTCAGCTGATTGGATGAGGCCCACCCAGTGTATGGAGGACAGTCTGCTTTACTCAAAGTTCACCAATTTACGTGGAAATCTCATCCAAAATCACCCACACAGAAACATCACATTTAATATATCCTCCAAATGACAAACTACATCTTTACACCTGAATTAAATAATGAAATATTTCAGATCAAATACATTTTGAAAATTTAAGAATTTAAGTACATATTACATGACTATGACGTGCATGGCTCTTTGCTTGATACTGGCCTCACACAGATGAATGACATAGACAGATTTCCCATATTCATAGAACTTAGTTTGATGGTAAAATAAACATATTCATGACATCATATGGTTTTTATATGCAACATGAAAAGAAACAATTGAAATTTTCTCCACTCAGTGTCACAGGTACACATTTATGAAACTGATTTCTTCTTTTATTCACAATGCTTATCCTATAACTGTTCCATCAGCTTCCCTGACCTTTTTTAACAGATATATCTGCAAAGACCACAGCTGTGTTATCAGGACCTCAACACTGTCCCTCGTTAATTTGGATGAGTTACTGTAATGCTCAGAGCCTCTGTGTCTTCATTTCTAAAGTGAGTATGAAAATTTCTGTGTTGTCACAATGGAATGGTAATGTGATTGACAGAGAGACACAAGGTTTTAGTGGCAAATGGAAAGGAAATTTACAGCAACGGGAAAAACAGAGAATAGTTACAGAAAGCAAGGGTTTACACAGTGAGGTTTCAGAGACCAGGATGGCTTCTCGTATTGCCCCACATTCCAATGAGATTATGCAGCTTCGGATGTGCTGCCTGAGTGGAGTGAGGATCCTGCTAGCTGGGAGAAACTTGCTTTGCCATTTTCAAGAGTGTTTTAATACCCTATTACTGGTATCAGTCAGGCTGTCCTGGGGACTCTGGCTATATGCCTGCCTCCTGACTAGGTGCAAATAACTAGCACAAAACAAAATTAGCACCTTCCTGAGTGTTTACATGGAGGTGGGATGAAGCGAGGTTCTATCACCCATGATCAGGCTTCAGCAGGCCTGGGCTTCAAGCTCTAGGAGGGTCCCTACTGCAAACAATTAGCTCACAAAGATTCGATATGGAAACGTTTAAAGCACCCGGCCCATGATGGGCACCCAATCAATTAAAAACTAGAATTCCGTGACATGAATAATATTGGTCATATTACTATATTACTAAAACGACAAGAAAAGATAATATTCTATGAGCTGGGTTCTCTTTATTGCTAAAGTCACTCCTAACAGCAAGTTATTATTGTTATTTTTATCATTATTTGTTATTCGGTATATTATTATTTAATATACTATACTTAGAGTATATTCGGATTTTTCATATTCCCAACCTCATACATTTTACTATATCCCAAGTTTCCTAAAAAAGCAATACTTCATCTTTGAATGTAACTAATACTGGTGGTTACATAATATTTTATTCATTATTTTTCTCAGGAACAACAGTGTGTATGCTTAAAGATGATTATTCAAATATTTAATTGGTTTTAGTCAGAATGAGCTTTCTCTTGATTTTCTTCATGTTAAGAATAGCAAACTATACTATTTTTGAATGCAAATCATATGTTTTAAAATGCCATTCAGTTGCCTTACATTACAAATGAAAACATGCAAAACTTGTGATTGTGTTTTTATATATACGGTTTTAATACTTTTTTTAAAATAAATTTATTTTATTTATTTTATTTTTTGGCTGCATGGGGTCTTCGTTGCTGTGTGCGGGCTCTCTCTAGTTGTGGTGAGCGGGGGCCACTCTTCTTTGCAGTGCACGGGCTTCTCACTGCGGTGGCTTCTCTTGTTGCAGAGCACAGGCTCCAGGTGCACAGGCTTCAGTAGTTGTGGCTTGCAGGTTCCAGAGCGCAGTCCAGTAGTTGTGGCACATGGGCCCAGCGGCTCCGTGGCATGTGGGATCCTCCCAGACCAGGGCTCAGAACCCGTGTCCTCTGCATTGGCAGGTGGACTCCCAACCACTGCGCCACCAGGGAAGCCCAATACTTTCTTTATATAGGATGCCATATTTATGTTTTCCACAATCTAGATATAAAACCACTTTATATTCAACTCCAATTATTCTTACAACATGAAGAAACTGTTAATAAGGACTGCTGTCTGTCAGTAAAATTAAGAAATGATTAAAGTATAGAGTATGAATGCAAACTTCATCATGCCACACCGCTCAAATAGCATGACACCTCACGCAAACACATACCATCATGTACACACACGCACACCTGAAATACTCCGTTGACTTTATATATGTGTCGGGATAGAGTCAAAACCCTTTACCATGCCTATGAGGTCTTTCATGATCCGGCTCCATCACTGCTCTTTAGCCCCACTGCATTCTGCAATTCCTTGACACTCTCTGCTTTAGCCACAGTGACCTCCTTTCAGTCTCTCAACTGATCATACCCTCTCCTGCCACCATACCTTTAAGACATAGATGTTCTTCTACCTGGTGCATCCTCCCTTCCCCTGTTGAGTAGTTAACTTCTAAGAATTCTTCAGAACCTCTTTGTAGAAGTTCTCTTTGACCTTCAGGATTTCATAGAGTCTAAGCATCACATAGCTCACCATCAAATTTGTCTCCACTGCAATTTCACATTTGCTTGTGCAAGCACTTTCTGTGCCAGCTTCCCCATCCCCATTAGACCCTGGGGTTTGTAGGGGAGAGTCCTTGTCCGTTTCTGCTCACCATTACATTCCCCCAGAGCCCAGCACTGTGCTTTGGAGAAGCTTGATAAATATTTGTAGAAAGGGTGAAAGGTGAATATAAGCCGTGTGTGAAAGCATGTAATGTTGGCCAAATTTCCAGCTCATATGTTAGTGCAACTGAACATCAGAAGACATAATAGATGGTTTAATTTATCTCTTTGGAGTATTGAAATGTAAAGATTTCAGTGAATGAAGTGTGATTCGTTCCTGCCCCTGCCTTTGATCCCTTAGGGAATCATTTGCCAAGTGCCTTTGGTGAAAATATTTGCATTTTGCTTAATTTTTGTTTGTTTTCTTGTTGTCCTCGGGGAGCGGAATGCCTGTCTGACTCCCCCTGACAGATCAGCTATGGCAGGTCTGCTGTTATAGAAAATTCTCCACCCCAAAGGCTGTAGATCTCCTGCAGGGAAGACTGAGCAAATGCTGTCATTAGCAGCCATGCAGTGCTGAAGACATGCAGTGAGAAAATATGTCAGGCATTGTTTCAACGTACAGGTTTTAGCAGAAAACCATGAAGAATTTTCAGGATATTGATTACAGATTAAAACAACAATAACCTTTAACTTAAATCCTTAGAGTTCCTCTTGTCATTTTTATTTTCTTATTTTTCTTGTCAATTAAAAAAAATTCATGCATTTGCCCCCATATTTTTTAGGGAAAGATGCTTTCATCAGAGAATATTTTAGCTCTACTATTTCACTTCACTTTTTACATAGTCTATTTCATATTTCTTGTTTTAAAATCATCAAAAGAAACCTTCCCTAAAGCTAGGACAATAGGCATATAGAGCTTCCTGAGATAAGATCTCTTTTTTCTTTTTTTTTTTTAAATGTACGTGTAAGCACACTGCACTGTTTTGTGCATAACCGTCAGTGAATATTTGTTGAATTAGTAAGCACTTAAAATAGTGACATAATCTGTACACTTCTTCTCTAATAAATCATTCTGAGGAACAGTAACATTTCATTTCATTTGGTCAAGACAAAAATGTCTTTTACTATTCAAAACTATCAACTAGAGTAATAATCCTTTGCTCTGTATGGGGCAACAAAGTTGGGTGAATGGACTGATTTGACCAAGAATGAATTCCCTTGAAAATAACAGTAATGAGAATAATAGTCAAGATTAAAAGCAGATTGTTGATGGGGTACTTCTGAGATAATTGTCTTCAAGATCTTTTCTTTCAGGTTGTTATACTTCAGGGTGTATTTATGCTTCGTTGATAATTAAAGAAGGACTTGAAAGGAATTAAAACATTAGAGGTTCAAGTGTAAGACATAGTAAGAAAGGAGCCACAGAATGATTACTGAATACACTGGCATCTAAATAAATAGTTATAATAGAAATTCTCTTATCTGATGAGTAGAACCTGTTGTTGGTTACATCATTGAAAAGCAGTGAATGTGAGGAAGCATTAAAAAGTGATTAATACATACCTTAAATATTGTATTTTAATCTAAAACATACAAATTTATTGTTTAGTCACCAATCTTTTGAGATGAGGCCAAGAATTTGAGTGGTGTCTTCTGATTGAAGGTCCTCATCTTCTTTTTTACACAAACCACACCCATAATGCATCATTCACATTTCCAGTTTGAGTTTCATCATAGTAGAAAAAGAAGTTAACACTTGTAAAGCAATCTAAAAGTGTAAGCATTTTAAGTTTTTATCATAATATTTTACAGTTGTCTCACTCGCACTTAATTTAACAGCATTTTAATCAATTCTTTATAAAATATTCAAAGAAACATCCTTATTTCATAGAAACATCTCATCAATTTTTATATAATGTTAATTTATGTAATTACAGTGACAAGAACAACTGGCTTTCACAGGGAAAGAAACAAGCACAACTGATTTTGACTTTGGTAAGCAACATAGGTCAAGGAACAACAAGAGAGCAGGGCTTCCCTGGTGGCGCAGTGGTTGAGAGTCCGCTTGCCGATGCAGGGGACACGGGTTCATGCCCTGGTCTGGGAAGATCCCACATGCCGTGGAGCAGCTAGGCCCGTGAGCCATGGCCGCTGAGCCTGCGCGTCCGGAGCCTAAAAAAAAAAAGAAGAGAGCAGAAGAGCCCAGGTTACCTAGAGGATAGTCTATCAGCGATTGGACAGGTCATCTGCAGCCTGTGTTTTACAACAGGTGGAATGAAGAGCATTAGTGAATCCAACTTTGGTTAATTCTAATCAAACAATTTTGTTTTAAAAAATTACTTTTCCTTACTTTAAAGATAACATTAATTCTAGAAATTTTTAAAAATATGAAAATAAAACCCACACAAACACAATGCACCACTTGGAAAATCACTATAAATATTTTGCATCATTTCTTCAGTCATTCTAAATCCATAAAGTTCTTTTATGCAGGGATCACATACAATACATTAGGTTTTAAAAATAGTCCATGTTTTTAGCTAATAGTTCATGTATGAATATACCCTAAGATATAACAATATGTACTTATAATGAGCCTGTCATAACTCATAAATATTAGTAGTGATGTTGGACCTAAAATCAGAGTTTCTAGATTTCCTTCTCTCCCATAAACACCCTATACAAAAGAAAGATTTTTCATAAACAATATAAAGGATGTGAATCACTAATATGAAAATTATATAAACATTTAAAACACTTATTACTTTTTTGAGTATTATATTCTTTAAACAGTGCCTTAACCATTTACAAATGAAGATACATGGGTAACATTAGAGACACTCCCAAGATTACCCTGCTAGGTAATTAATGGTAGAGTCAGAATTAAAACCCAGATCTCTTCTCCATATTGTAATATCTATTGGTACCTGTGAAAAGTCTAGTCTTCATGATCTAGGTGAACAGTATGCTGTAATGGTCTGAGGGTATTTATTTTCCTAAATGTACTTTCCTCCAATAAAATGGCAGATTTCTAATACCTTTAACTATATTTCCCATTAATAATTAAAAATTATAGCAATTTTATAAGCAGTTACAGAACAGCAATAAAATATCTTCAAAAAACAAAACTCTGAACTGCTTTTTCAAAACGGTACCTGAAATTAAAAGAATTTCAAACTTGTTAGAAGTAAAAGCACCCTGTGTTATTGGCTCCAAAGTCTGGTACATAATTCTGAAGCCCAGTTTTAGACTGCAGACAACTCCAAATTAAGAACTACCTCGGCTCAGCTCACTTCATCACGCACCTAGCACAGTGCCACATAAAATGGTGCATACTTGTTGGTTGACTGACTGCCTCCAGTCATTTTTTTTCTTTAATAGAATCTCCAAGTCTTTTTAAAATGTTTTATGTATTTTATTTCTCTTCATCTTGAGCCTGGAAAGAAGAAATGCTTTCTCCACACACCTCCCGTATTCGGTGCCAGAGTCAGGTAGAACTGTTGTCCTGAGCTAAGGACCTGGGACAATTAAATCGTGTGGTTGCATTTCCTGCAAAAGTGTGTGTAACTGGTGGTGAGACAAACAAGTGGCCCTTGTAAGAACTTCAATCTCTTCATTGATACTCAAGCAACTAAAACAACTCGGTCCAACAGTTACCGAGGACCTGCTGCAGGTCAAGGTGTGCTTTGAATTTACATACATTCCCTTTTCAATCATTACAGCAACCTTGCAAGTCAACGAAGTGATCACCCCTGACTTTTCCTGGTCAGAACTCCTTCTCATATCAGGAAATGCCCCCATAATTCTTCTGTGAACTCCCTTCTCTGCCTAACATAACTTGCAGGTGTCTGTGGAAGCTGTTCATTTCAGTTTTGTGCATGTTCTCTGACCACATCTGAGAGATCCAGGTATGATTATCCAACCATGTTGGGTCCTTTCCTCAGATATTGGAACTAGAAAAAGGAAGTTAATATCTTTCTCCCTCTAATGATTGAACTCTTTAATGTGTAAATGTGTAAGGTGTTGGCAGGTGTATTTTATCGTATGTTTGAGGTGACAAAAGAGCTGGAATGCTGGAAGAAAGAAAAAATGGCAACCGGCAGAAAGAAGCAGAGACAAAGGATGGATCAAGGTTCGGATTAGTTCCCTGTGCCTCCATTCACTCCCATCCTGTCCTCAGGGCATTCTGTAAGGCCTCCTTGCAGGGATGTGCCCTTTGAAAATGTCTGGTTCTCAAGTCCATTCATAATACCTCCCTTTATTGCCTCTCTGACCTGTCTCTCCCCATTTCTACCTTCAACTCAATTCCCAGCCACACTGTACTACTGACAATATTTTAAGTCTATCACGTTGAGTTTTAGTTCTGCCCTAGTTTTCCCTGGATGTCCAACCCTCCCCTCCTCCCCTGCCTTCCCTACCTCTCCAACATTCCTCTGCAGGTTTACAACTTTCTTCTTCAAGGGCATCAACTTTGACCCCTCCTCCAGTCAGAGTAAAACACCTTTTTATGTTTTCCTAAGCAACCCTCACTTTGCCTGTTTTAGAGCTAACTTTGTCATCGTATACTCTAATTAAATGCTAACGTACTTGACTGGATTCTCTGTTACAGTGTGAGCTCCTCGAAGATACAGATCATAACTGTTTTTGTTTTTCTCACCGCTATACATCTAGCACACATAGCACTGTTCCCGGCACAGAGCAGGTAAGCAAAAAGTATCTTGGAATAAATAAAAGATTAATATATATTTTAATATCACAGAGTAAGGAGATCTCTAAGTCAAATATTCCTAAGTATTGTGATTGAGCACTCTTTAAAAACTAAAACTGGTGTTAAGCTCTTTTTTTTTTTATGCGGTACGTGGGCCTCTCACTGTTGTGGCCTCTCCTGTTGCGGAGCACAGGCTCCGGACACGCAGGCTCAGCGGCCATGGCTCACAGGCCCAGCCGCTCCGCGGCATGTGGGATCTTCCCGGACCGGAGCACGAACCCGCGTCCCCTGCATCGGCAGGCGGACTCTCAACCACTGCACCACCAGGGAAGCCCTTAAGCTCTTTTTTAAGAACTAAAATTCTCATACACTGTTCCTAGCAACACTGAAACACTTGTTCTATACACTTCCTTCTTTTTCTCTTCTCCCCATCTTGGCTGGAGTCAGTCCCTCTGCTTACAACATGGTTTCTTCCTCCTACACTTCAGTAACTAACACCCACCCTCCTGCCCTATTACCTTCCATCTCCTTCAGGAAGCCTCTCCGAACCACTGACTGGTGGAACTTCCTCTTCACTCTCAAAGAACTTGGTTTTTAGTTCAAATTCGATTTCTACCACACTGCATGACATAGGGCAAGTAACTCACACACTTCGGTCTGTTTCCTTATTTCTAAAATGAAGGGGTTGAACTTGATTAATCATCTTTAATTTCTTTTTTAGCAGCCAAATTCTCTTAGTTTATACATGAAATTCCTTTATGAAGTCCAATCTATCCATTAATGGAAGTCTTGTCAGAGAGTGAATGTATCTTCTCTCCAGTGAGCTAAGAATCATCTTGGAATCATGGGAACGACCCCAGCCTACATTGCCTAAAAGAGGCCACCCTTGTGATCACCAGAGGGTGCCTCTCTCAGAAGGTAGACCACTGCAAGGGGCCTTGGTCATATTATCACTTAAACATCCTCTCTCTGATGCAAGAGGAGATAATCAGCTTCTTTCTTATCTGCAAGTGGAAATGAAAGCCTTCCCTTCTCCTAAAAGCGATGCTCAGGGAAGGAGATTGAGTTCATAAAGGGGTGAACATGAAGCCAGTCCTGAAAAAGCACTCTGTGGACCAGCTGGGGCCCTGGAAGTAGCTGTGCATGGGAACCAGAAAATGCAAACACTAAAGAACCAGTAGTCTCAAGTATCCAAATTTGATTACCTTGAGCCACATTTTAACATTTTGTTAACTTGACCATTCAAAATTTCTGTCATCAGACCAATTTGTTGTAGTAATAATACCCAGTCCCACTCTCTCCATACACTAGGTTAAAAATAAATATAAAGCAGATCTCCTTCTAAAACAAGTGAACACAAATCAGAAAGTTTATACTGGAAAAGACCATGGTTTCCACTTCGTTGACCAATCTTTGCGGTAGAGTTTTATGACTCTCACAAAGTAAACATTGTTTCGGCACCATGTATATTTCAAATACTAATCAAGAAAATAATGGCTAAAAGTGCCAAGACTCAAGGCTTAGATGAGTCCATTGGATCGATTTCTTTGCTGAAGCTAAAATTTAATAGCTTGCCAAGAGAGCCAATCAATGATGCATTCTTTTTAAAAATAATTCTATCTCAGTGTTTCACTTTTCATATAGAAATGCATGCTCTTCCTTACTGGCTTTGTACAGAAAAATTACATTCTAGTGAATTTGCTAAAAATTCAAATTTACTAGTATTTTAAAATTTTAAAGAAAGACCATGCTTCTGTGGTTTAGCTTGACTGGCTTTTATACTTGAATATCATTCAGTATCAACATTACACAGAATATTGCTTGATCAGAGATGGAGCAAAAGTAGAATAGGATGATTTGTTTAGGAGAGTCTTAGAAGGAGTCTTATTGATACAAAATACAGCTTGGATCCAAATAATGGAAGAAGGAAGTAAAATAAGTACCTTTATAATATCACATTTTCTTTGGGTAACTTGAAAAGTTCTGCCTACCGTGGTTATTTACAGGATTTAAAACCAATGTGGGGCTTCCCTGGTGGTGCAGTGGTTGAGAGTCCGCCTGCCGACGCAGGGGACACAGGTTCGTGCCCCGGTCCGGGAGGATCCCACATGCCGCGGAGCGGCTGGGCCCGTGAGCCATGGCCGCTGGGCCTGCGCGTCTGGAGCCTGTGCTCCGCAACGGGAGAGGCCACAACAGCAAGAGGCCCGCGTACCGCAAAACAACAACAACAAAAAAAAAAAAAAAGAAAAAGAAAAACTAATGTGATGTAACTGCTAGGGAAAATGTATTATTTGAGAAGTTATGAGGGACAAAAGCCCGAGGTGGTCTGGTCTCCTGCTATATCATATTGACTCAGTGCCAACCGAGTACCTTTGCTTCTCAATGCATTTTCATCAAAAGATGGGGCTGCATTTCACAGAGAATTTACCTCTAAAGAGCTGAGAAAGGTTAGAATGTTTATGTATATGTCAGTGAATCTTCAATTTTACCCTTTGTTACATTCAATTTTCTTTTTTTTTTTTTAATTTTATTTATTTTTGGCTGCGTTGGGTCTTTGTTGCTGCACGTGGGCTTTCTCTAGTTGTGGCGAGCGGGGGCTACTCTTCATTGTGGTGCACGGGCTTCTTATTGCGGTGGCTTCTCTTGCTGCGGAGCACGGGCTCTAGGCACGCAGGCTTCAGTAGTTGCAGCATGCGGGCTCAGTAGTTGCAGTGCGTGGGCTCAGTAGTTGTGGTGCACGAGCTTAATTGCTCCGTGGCATGTGGGATCTTCCCAGACCAGGGATCAAACCCGTATCCCCTTCATTGGCAGGAGGATTCTTAACCACTGCGCCACCAGGGAAGTCCTCAAATTTCTTTCCAATTAAAAAAAAAGACTTGATTATGCAATATAGTGTAGTTTTCTAAACATTTTATGTATCCCAACAGCTACATTTTCTTCTGTCATAGTTAAAGGACTATTTTAATTATTGTTGATTCATTAAAAAATTTAAATACTTTAACATTGATATTTGATTTTTAAGATAGACATGATCATGTTGGTGTTTTATCCCAAACAATACCATATTTCCCATTAACTAATTCTAGTTGAGCTCTCATATGTGGCATGGGGAGGGGATGAAGCAGGTAGTCAGTAGAGGCTTTTAAACTAACAATTTGCAATTTAGGGACAGAGAGAGTTTGCAACCACAAACTGTTTGTAAAAAGAGGTATTTTGAATCTCAGAACATACTAATCTGTTGGTTGCATGTTACAATTTCTTTTAGAAAGTGGTCCCTTTGAATTCTATGAAGCCAAACAAAAGGAAAGAAAAATTACTTGAAAAGTGAATTGGGTGCTGGGTAAAACTTCTTCCCTTGTTCAGTGATGTATCTTAGAACCTGAAATAGTAATTTCTCTTATTTTGTCATGCGCCTTATTTCAGCACACCAAACACTAAATGAAGTGTAATAGACTGTATAGAAATGCCAAGACAGGTAACAATTTACATGTTCTCTTTTGTATATAAAGTCAATATTATATATTATAAACCCTGTGGGATGCTGACACAGAAAAATCCATGTTCAAATCAGTTCTTGTACAGATAAATGACCTCTGATGTAAACTAGACAGTGATTAGCCAACATCTTTTCTGATCTATTTTTCTAAAACAGAAACTACAGAAATAGATAAATTGTGACTATTCCAATTTTTAAAATTATAGTTACATATGAGATAAGCTTTGAGAAAAGATTTGAAAGACTTGTTTTTCTTTTGCAGTGAATGCTTTCTAACTTTTCTTATATAATAAGCCCACTTTAGACTCTTATGTATAAAGCATGATCTCCTTCAAGGCTTTCATGTTCTTGATGGCATTTAAATGTTGCTAATAGTAACAAATAGTTGAACTACTAAAAACAGCAACACAAATATTGTACATTTGTAAAGTCTTTTCATATCTTTGTAACCATCATAACAACTTGGGTGGGCAGAGCTGAGAGGAGATATGGGTAGCCTTGTCTTACAGGTAAGAAAATTGTGTTTCCCAAAAGATAAATGATTGACATTGTCCCAGACTCCAACAGGGTGGCTGGAGGTGTCTGCAATTTTATTCATGGTCACAATAAGTCTTAAGGAACCACAGCATGGCACATCCAAGCTGGAAGGCATCATGGTTCAGGTTAAGGAGGAAGCTACTTATGAATAAGAAGGTATTGTTTCAGACAGGCACGGACAGCCCCTCCACCAGGATTTTCCTAAACCTCTCTCCAAGCTGGCTACCTCAGTGCTTCAGCTTACCACTTGGAGAATGATGCCCAACTCAAGCCAATTACATATTTTTCGTTGTATTTTCTCCTGTCTCTCTAGATAGTCTTTTTTTTTTTTTCCATTTCAAAATGTGTAAGGAAATAGAGAGTAAGAGAAGAGAGTAATGGATGGGGAAAGGTTGTACTTTTAAAAGGATGGTCAGTGAAAGCCTTTCTAATAAGGCGATTTTTGAGTACTTACAAACATATATCCAGTAATCCCAAAGAAAATCCTGACAAATTGAATTCAACACCACCTGTTTTTAAAAAAATACTGTAGCATACAATAAGGCTTATCCCTAGGAATGCTAGGCTAGCTTAACATTCAGACATTTTTTAAATAATTTATGAAATTGAGATATTTAAGGACATGGATCACCTCTTTTAGTCAGCACTGTACTGGAAGTACTTAACAATGAAATAAGACAAGGAAAACAAATGGTTGTTGTAAAGAAATAAATTTGGCGTTATTTGTAGATTAGTTAAGTCTACATATAAAATTTAAAGTTATTAACAAATTTGAGAGCTACCATATGTACCTTACCAGATATTAAGACTTATATAACTGCAGAAATAAAAATAGCATGATGTTGGTACAGGGATAGCCAAATAGACCAGTGTAACCAATGAATAGAACAGAAAACAGGAAAGCGTACGTAAACTTATGTGGGAGTTCAATAAAATAAGAGAACTGTCATTACAAATGGTAGGAATGGTTGGGCTAGTCAATAAATGGTGATGAAAAAAAATTGACAACCCATATAGGTAAAAATAAAATTATATCTATTTCTTCATATTATATATAAAATATATTTCGTATTAAAGACCTCAATATGAACACTAAATATTTAAAACTTTGAGAATAATTTTTAGGAAAATGTCATTATGACATCAGAGTAGGAAAGATTTAATAAGCAAAACTCAAGAAGCAAAAGTATAAAGGACAATAATGATAAGTATTTCTAAAAGTTTTACATTTCTGAACCAATAAGGACACCATCAACAAACTAAAAATCAAGCCACAAGTTGGAAGCAGACTGTGGTGCAGAAGTAGTGAGATCCAGTGTCTATCTAGGATGGGATCAGGAATGTCACAAAAGAAGAAACCCAACTTACCAATAAAAGGTGGAAAGATGCTCAGCCTCACTAATAATTATAGAACTACAAATTATAATAACAATGAAACGCTATTTTACCGAGACTGGCAAAAATGAATGACAATGATAATATCCAAACAAAACTTTGAGGGGATAGGAAGAAAAGGGGGGCTCTCATATCCTGCTCTTGGAGAAAGTAATTTGTTAATACCTTAAAAAGCTGATGGTGTTAATATCCTATGAACCTGAAATAGCGTGCGTAAGTATAAACCCTAGAGGAGCTCTTGCATGGAAACTTCTATGCTTGCTTTTAAGAGTAAAAAGAATGGAAACAACTCAAATGTTAACCAATGTAGGAATGTAAAAATTAACTATAGCATATTCATAAAAAGGACAAACTAGACTTACGTGTATCAATTAGGCTGAATCTCAGAATTATAAGTGTAAAAGGAAAAGAGCAAAATTCAGTGTCTTCACTATGCTATGCCGCCATTTGTGTGCCTCTTAAGAAGCACACAGAACCGTATAACTCATGTATGGTCTAGCATAAAAGTACAAAATATGTGGATGAAAAAATAAACATCAACTTCAGAATATTAGTCACCTCAGGTGATAGAGAGATGGGAATAAGGTGAGAGAAATCTTCTACTTTAACTGTAATACTTTATTTAAAAAAAAATTCAGGAGGGGGTAACCTGGGTTAGTTGTGAACAAGAAAAAAAAAGTTGTCAACATAAAACTAGAGATATTGCCCCCCCATCTCATTAATTTTAAGTCTCGGTTATACATGTGACCTATTTTTTTGATCCTTTTTTTTTTACTCTAGATCACATTAATGTGTCACTAATTTCCACCTCTACCCAGAGAGAAATTCAAGTTCAACAAGGAAATAGCTTTTGCACCCTTCCCAGAAACTCCATTGTAATTGATAGGTGGCTTAAAGTGGCTTAAAAAACACAAATTCATTATCTTATCATTCTGGGGGTCAGAACTCTAAAAACGATCAGGCATGGCCTATTCCTTGCCTTTTCCAGTTTCTAGAGATCTCCAGCATTATTTTAGCTCAGGGTCTCACTTCACTCAGACCCTCCTACCTCCCTCTTGCACGGACCCTTGTGATTTCAATGGACCCACTTGGATAATCCATGATCTTCTCCCCACCTCAAGGGGATGAGAATCCCTTGAGAAATCACATCTGCAAAGTCCCTTTTGCCATGTAAAGTAACATTTTCACAGGTATTAAGAATTAGGATGTGGACATCTTTTGGAAGGCCATTATTCTACCTATCACAATAGGCATTATTTCTCATTGTGTTTTCTCCTGTCTCTCTACATGTTCCCTTTTTTCAAAATGTGTTTATTTCTTCCTCTATCACTTGCTCTCACTTAATCAGTTTGTCTGATATTTGTCTGTCATATTAGCTACACCCTGACAGCTGTGGCCTGAGTGTGGGGTTTTACAGTATAAAAGGCTGGAAAGGCCTGGTCAGCCAGGCTGGAAGTTCTGTTCATGTTAATTTCCCCCTACCTATCATTTCCTTCTACTTCATCAAACAAAACTACTTTCATTGTGGTCTGAGTGGTTCTAAAGTAACCCCTGGTAGGATGCCTCCTAACCCCGTGTTAAAGGGAAAGGGGTATCCTTCGCATCCCCACTCTGCGTCCCACTCCCAGAACTGCTCATTCTCTACGATGGAAGCCTCTGAGCTTCCTTTCTTTCCCGTCCTCAGTTCTTGGAAACACCTAAGGAGGCGAGCGCCTCAATTTACGACTCCCTCGAGGACCCAGGTCTGGAAGCGAACGCACGGATCTCCCCCACCCCGCCCCCCGCCCCTCGCCTCTTCCCACAACCCGGCTCTGGGACCCGTCAGGCTGGTTCAGACATCTGGGGAATTAACATGTCCCGCCCATCCCTAGCCTCTAGCCGCGCAGGCTCCGCGCCTCCGCCCTCGTTCCCTCGCCGCTTGCAGCTCCTACGCGTGGAAGCCGCTACAAAGGGCTTGAATGAAACGTGTGTGGGTTTTGTGACCTCGTAAGCCGCCAGGGGATCCCGTCTCCCCACAAACCAGCGCGTCTCTCGCAGGAGGCTGAGAAGGGGGAGGAGGCAAGGAGCGGAGCGCTGGGTTTCGCGGGCGCGCGCTGCGGCTGGAGCGGCGGCGAGGGGCTTCCTGGCCATGCACCGCCTCGCCCGCGGCGGTTCCGGGCACCACTTTCTCCGCCCGGGCTGCGCCCGCTGTCGCCACCACAAGCTCCTGCGGCCGCCGGCACTGTCCACGGAGGAGCAGAGCTAGCCCTCCCCACCACCGATTCCCTTCTCCGCGGAGACGCGCCGCCCAGCAGCCGCGCCGCCCCCTGGTCAACTTTGAGCAAGAGGAGAAACAACTTTGGCCGCGGCCGCGGGCTTCGCATCCCGCTTCTCCTCGTCCGCAGGAGCCTCGCGAGTCGCTGGGGTTAGGTGGGGCGAGAGTTACCCCGGCGCATGTGCGCGGCGTCTGGCTGTGGGCAGCCTGTCTCCAGCAAGCGGGAGCGGGAGTGTGGCTACTAGTCATCTGAAGGTGGGGAACTTGCTTTCCTTTCCCTTGAAGCGACCTCGTCTTGCTGCTGGATAAAGCTATATCGAAAGCATGTAAATAGGCAGAGCGACTGTTACCAGGAAGGCAGCCACCCCAAAGGCAGGGAGGAGCGTGGGGCTTCGTCCGGGCTTCTCCCAGTCGCAACAATAATCAACAGTCAGGCGTTGGTTGCAAGTTTTCAAGGTCAGCCACCGGCAGCAGCGATTCCCTCTCTGAATCTTGGGGATACGCAGCGCTCGGGTTGGACTTGGCTGAGAAATGCACAGGACACCAAACGAGGAAGGATTGTAGAGGGGAAGGGCTGTGACCCCAAGACCCATCCCCCAACCTCCCCCTAATCTCCTGTCCCCCGCTGCAGGGGCGGGGGTTAGTATGTGACATGTGTCTAACTCTCAGCGGCAACTTTGGCAGCAGGTGTCCGTCCTAAGCAGGAGCCGCCGTTGCCGGGTGCGCCCTCGCCCAGCCATGCGGGCCGCGGGCGCGCGTCTCGCCCGCACCTCGCGGCTGCTGCTTCTGCTACTGCTCAAGGTTTCCGCTTCTCTCGTCCTCGGGTCCGCCCCTGCGCCCGGGAACGAAAATTGTCTGGGGGAAAGCTGTTCACCTACACTGATCCAGCGTCGCAGCAGGGACAATTGGGTACCGGGGAATTCTGCAGGAGACCTTCTGCCAACCCTTGCGCCCAGGGAGGAGGCTCAGGAGGCAGCGGTGCGCTTGGCGCCTTCATGGGACCCACCCGCGGCCCGCGGCGGTGACCCAGGCGCGGGCAGAGGGGCGGAGGCGTCGGCAGCGGAGCCCTCGGGACCACCAGCCAGACCACCTGGCGCCTGGAGGTGGAAAGGTGCCCGGAGTCAGAAGCCCCCGGGTACTTTGGGGAGAGGGAACCCCACGGCTCTCCAACTCTTCCTTCACACGTCAGAGGAGAAGGAAAAGGGTCCCAGAGGCGCTGGCATTTCTGGGCGCAGTCAGGAGCAGAATGTGAGGAAGGAACCCGGAGCCAGCGACCTTTATTATTGGCCAAGGAGAGCCGGGAAACTCCAGGGTTCCCACCACGACCCCCAACCCAAGACGGTCAATGGACCGTCGGGGCACGAAGGGCGGACGATTGCATCCCCTGGCAGGGCGCTGGCTCTGAACGGGTCCTCCCTTGAAGGAGTTCACGAACGCGGGGGTCCTCGGCGGGGGAACACCACGAACCCGCGCTTGCGACTGAAGAACCCTTTCTACCCACTGACCCAGGAGTCATACGGAGCCTATGCGGTCATGTGTTTGTCGGTGGTGATCTTCGGGACCGGCATCATAGGCAACCTGGCGGTGATGTGCATCGTGTGTCACAACTACTACATGCGGAGCATCTCCAACTCCCTCTTGGCCAACCTGGCCTTCTGGGACTTTCTCATCATCTTCTTCTGCCTTCCGCTCGTCATCTTTCATGAGCTGACCAAGAAGTGGCTGCTGGAGGACTTCTCCTGCAAGGTCGTGCCCTATGTAGAGGTAATGCCTTCCAGGGGGTCTCAAGCTACGGGCTTTATTCATTTCCGGGATTTATACCATCAGACCGGCTGCTCCACGCACCTACTGCTGAAGCCCTTCACTTCTTCTCAGGGTCCCTCCCTCATTTCTCTTGCCAATCATTTACAGATATTGGCATTTGTATACTGGGCACAGGGGCGGACCTAAGCAGCTTTGTCCATTCACCTTCAAACTCATCTGCTCCTGGATTGGGAGATAATTAGCATCTCATAATGTATAGAATTGTTTAGATTTTAAATTTCTCTCTCTGAACTATGGTTTTATACATATAGATTTCTGATTTGAAGACTATCAGAGATTCTAGAGCGAATAAGTAGCCAGTCCATGACTGTCATTATTGGAACCTAGCAAGAAAAAAAAACCTGCATCACTCATCTACTAGGTTTCTAGTGCTCCAGTATGATTTCTTCCCCAAGGATATTATCACATTTCTTCTTAAATATCAGAATTGGAGTAATATATATTTTATTTAACAAAAGAAATCTGCTTTTCTTTGTTTGTCACTTGGCCTGGATATATTAGTAACCTCCCAAATTAGTTTGTCTGGCTGTCTGCCATGCTATCCCACCTAAATTCGTATGTCATTTCTGTTTCTCTTTTTTTCCTTCTCAACTTTGTAACCATTTTATTTATTTTGTATGAATGAGCTTAAGCAAAAATAACACTTTGTACATCATGGCACAGAATTCATTTGACATTCCCAAAGTATATAGTATATATTTGTCGTTTGTTAGAGTATAAGGGATTGGCTATTTTTCCAAGACTAGAAAATTTCTTAAGAAGAAGGGGACACATAATAGGTTCCAAACTTTGGAAACGAAAATCTTTGAGTAAAATTTGACTGTTAACATCCTACAGCTAGTGTCCTTAACCGTTATTATGGTAGTTGGAATTTGCTCTTTAAATGGCATTTCTTTAAACACCAGCTCTTGGAAGGAGCCCACGTGCTTTGTTGCCAGTTGTGTTTTCAGCCAGCTGGCCCTTGATTTACTCCATTCAGACTGCCCATTTCATTTATGGAAGCAGAAGAAGGGAAACTGTAAATATTCCAGAGCCCCTGATCCTGTCTGGCACCAGGGCCAGTGACATTATGTTCAACATTGTTCCAGGGCCTAATGCTAGGGGATAAGTAAACAGAAAACCGTACCTACTTAGAAGGGCCAAGGCAAGAGACTGTAAATAAGACCCTCTGTTATCCTGGCAGAGATCAGATGCAGGATCATGCCATGCTTGCTAAATCAGCTGTTGCTACTTTACCAACATCTAGAATTTCTCTTGTTGCCAAGCTCCAAGTAGCTCCGAAACATCTAAATATTTGGTAGACAGCTCATTTTTGAATTGCAGAGAAGGAAGTGAAATTTTTGGAAGAGAATATGTGTCTACCAATTGCCTTTTCAAGGTCAATTTCAATTTAAGATTTCTCTGATTGTTTGAATAATGCAGAAGAAATTGACATATGCAAAAAAGAGACAAAAGTAAACTATAAAGTGAATAGGAGAGTTACCTCCAATAAGAGGGAAGCATATTGGCTTGTTTTAAATGCACTGGACAGGATGAAATCATTATACATTAAAGGGAAAAATAATAAAAAGGACAGAAAAAAGAAACTGGGGAAAGAAAAAAAATTACCAAAGTTCTTGAAAAAAAACTTTAAAAGAAAAGAATCCCATTCAAAGTCAGAAAAGAATATATAAACTTCGGTTAGTTTAGTGAGACCTATGAGTTTTGAGTGATGGTATTTATTATGTATGTGTTTTAATTTTCTTTCTCTAAATAAAGAGAAAGAAAATTAAAGAGAAATCCTCTAATACTGAGGATTTTTAAAAATGCATACTTTCATTTGTATTTCCTTTTTAAATTTAATTCTCAGCTCCTTAAGAAAAACAATTATTATTTTTTACTCTCTATTTCCCCCCTTCTTCATAGCCCTTTTCTATTTTTTAATTATTGGTACTAGGCTCTTTTTTCCCCTGGAAAGGCTTGGAGAAAAAGATTCACTCATTTTATTTTCTTGAAAAATTAAACTATAATGTACGTTTTTACTGTTAGAATAATGAATAAAAGCCTTAAGATTTAGTACTTCTATATTCATACCTAATCCTAGTCTTCTGAAATAATTCTATAATGTTTCATCATACTCTGTGAAAATGATGATCAGACAGTAGTATTAGCTCCATACTTCCTGATTATGAGGACAAGAAATACAATCCAACTCTCAGAATAAAGCATTTCTGCTTCCAGGAGGCACTGCTGTTTTCACAGAAGTAAGAGGGATCTAATGCCTATTTCATGTTGGGTTTCTGAAAAAAACCAGATGCTAATGTGGAGATCTGCTTCAGGAAGTTTATTGGGGTATGAGCTCAGGTTCAACACCTGTTAGGGAATGAAGGAAGCAGGACTGGGCAGAGAGGGACGTTGAACTGTGATGCAGATGCCACAAAGACCTCAGCTGACACCACAGGGAGCTCAGGGCTGGGGTGGTCCTAGAGGGAGGTCCTGAATGGAGGCAAGACGGCCAGCCTTTATAGCCCCTAACAGACCAGTCATTGGATGCAAGTTGCTCCCAGGAAGGGGGCATAACCTTGAGCTGGGTGGATCTCTTTGGTTAAGGGCAATTCCTAGAGAGGGATGCAGCTAAGAGCCATCAACCATCCATAGTCCCAGCAGCTGGGGGAGATCAGCATTTCATTCCTAAAGGACTTTGGGGAAGAAGCAATCTGGGTGGGGAACCACAGCAGCCACTACAGTGGCTTTTGAATTACCACGTTAAATTAGAACCAGATGGCATTCTAACCCAACCCCCTCATTTTAAAGATGACACATGACACTCAGAAAGGAGAAATGACCATCCTACGTATACATATTTAGTCAGTGGCAACCAGACCCTTATTCTCAACACTTGATGTTGATATTTGTTTAGTAGGCAAACATCTATGAGGCAAAACAGTGTCCAGTGAGTGTTTTCTTTTTCTTTCTGCTTCTTGGCATCTTTTTTTTTTTTTTTTTTTTTTTTTTTTTGTGGTACGCGGGCCTCTCATTGTTGTGGCCTCTCCTGTTGCGGAGCACAGGCTCTGGACACGCAGGCTCAGCGGCCATGGCTCACGGGCTCCTCCCGGACTGGGGCACGAACCTGTGTCCCCTGCATCAGCAGGCGGACTCTCAACCACTGCGCCACCAGGGAAGCCCTCCTTGGCATCTTTTAAAAAGATTTTTGTATCCAACAGACAGGAAAAATAATAAGCCCAGTTAACATCATTTGTTATATGATGATATTTGTAGCTCTTTATATTCTTAAATTTCATCGTTTCCCATAAATTCCATAGTTGGTAGCTCATTAAATTTTTAAAAATTGCAGTAATCTGAGACAATTGCATTTTTTCATGTGCCAAACATGGTTATTTTAATAATCAAATAAAGATACAAGGTTGTATTTTATGTTCTTAAAAATCACAAAGTGTTCTAGATTGGGGAGGACATTACAAATCTTTTTGAAAACTTTCTCCCTGATTTGCCCTCATTCCAAATCTTTTTCTTCTTGACCACAAGACTTCTGAAAATTATTTGACATTTTATCTCCTTTATTATCTAGATTTTGCCTTTTCTTCACTTTCTAATCTCTTATATTTATTTTATTTGTTGGGTAGTCTTCCTTTTCTTCCCACCACACACCTTCTTATTGATTTGTAATGTATGATTTACCATTTTTCTAGTAGTCTTTTTTGCCTTTTTCAATGTTTTTCTTTTTAAATTTTTCTTAGTTACTTAAAACTTTTAACCACAATTAATTTTTATTGATCTTTACAATTTTTCTCTCCCATCTTCTCCTTTGCCTTCTTTTCCTTCTCTCCCACAGTTCTTTTTTCTACAGCTTGAGTATTAGTATAATCTTAAGGAGGAAGTAGAATTTGGGGGAGAGTTGGCTTTGTGTAGAAAAATAGGTGTTTCTTCAGCAGAAATTATATGTCTTTGCAATTCGCATTTAACTCTTCTTTTTATTTCAATTTGTTGACCAAAACTTAAGGAGAACACCCAGCTTCCAGAGTCTATCTCTAGAAAGGGAGGTTTAGTATAATACTGCTATGAGTGGGAACATAGTAGGAACGTTTGTAGTTGATAATTTCTCTCTTTCTGTTCCAGGATTATGATGTCTCTGTGGCCTAGTGATAAGTCCCTTAAAGCAGACGGAATGGTAGGAAAGGGGGATAGGAGAGGAGGAAATCTGGGTGGATGGTGGCCATTCTAACAGCCACATCATTTTGAACTGTTCTGTCAGAGAGTCACCAGAAAAAACTATACTCAAAGCAATAGTTGAATAGTTATATGTAGAGAGAGAGCGTGTAGATGTGGGTTGGATATGGAGGTCTGGGTGTAGATTGCAGTAGGAGAATGGCAGAGGGGTTCCCTACCACACCATTCTCTTAGGGATCTAAAAAATGGTTAAAGCCAAATAACTCAGGCATTGAATATGGCAACCAACTAGAACAGCTCTCTGCTAATTATTTGATGAACGCCAACCAGAGTCAGCGTATCACCTGATCCAGATCCACTGCTAACTATTTCCATTTGGATGTTAATTGGACGTTTTGAATAATATAGACAGCTCCTTAGTTTAAAGAACTCACACCTTCATGGTGAGTGGTAGGGAAGGAAGAAGTCTTCAAATAGTTCTAAGTTAACCCCAGATCTAACTGTAGTTTTATTTTCCTGGGATACAAGATTCCTGCATGAGGGTGGTGGGTGGATAAAGGGAATACATCTCACCAGGGCCTCTGGACCAGGGATGATTTGTGGAAGGTCTAGAACCTTTCGTGATGAAAAAAGCCAGATTCTCCAATGGCTTTAGAAATACTGGTTTTAAACTGAGTGAGCAAATGACTTTTTCATTGTCTTAGATTGTAGTTGGCACTGACAGACACGAAAGGAAGGATGATATTGCTCTACAGTTTTGTGAGTCTACACAGATTTCCCTAAAACTCCTAGATTCAAGTACTAGCACATTGATCACGGCAGACAGTAAATTTGCTTGAGGGGTGGATTAGCCATTGGGTACTCTGATAGACTTTTAAGTGGAAACACAGTTTTGTGAGCCACTTGAAAGTTACTAAAGTTACTATCAGGGAAAATAGACACACTGTGTGAGAATGGTGCTTAACAAATATTGTATGACTTCCTATTAATCCCTTTATAATAATTTTCACATTCCCATGCAAGTGACAGTATTTGGCTGATAACTCCAGCAGAAAAGAAAACAAGTATAAAGTGTGCTCCTATGTATAACTCCATTCATGAACAGTGTATGGTGAAGTTTACTGAATTTGGGTTCCACATAAGAAGTAAAAGCTTTAGGATATTCAAATGTGAAATTCAAATAATTTCCTTGACTATTGATTGTAATAAGAATGTCATCCTTTTTTAAAGCTTGCCAATGAAGTATAAACAGGAACGTGGATTTTTCTTTACTTGCCTTCTAGAGATATTAGTTGGCATTCAGCTTTTAAGGATTATACACGAAACAGCAGCACCCAATAACCGATTAAAGAACAGCTTGTATAATTCATTATTTTCTATCGTCCTTTTCCATAGATGTCATCATTCATTCATTTATTTACTATCCATTCATTCATTAAACATTTACTGGGCTTTTCTGCTATGCTAGATACTATGTTAGGAGGAAACAGGAGTGGAAGAAGAAGGGGAAGAGAGGAAAAAGTTTCCAAAGATGAGTAACATAGATATGATACTGCTATTATAGACAGGTGAAATCGTGTGCTACAGTGTAATGAATACTATAAAAGAGGCTTAAACAAGGTGTTATGGAAGTTCAGGCATGGCTCTGGAATGGGTCAGCTCACGTTTGTACTTAGTTATGACCAAAGATGGAGAAATTCAAGTGAAAACTATGTTCCCTCTCATTCTTTTTCAAGCATAGTCTCACGCTTAGTTTTCATAAATGCATACAGCCTAGAGCCATGGTGAAAAGTTACAACTATGAAAGTCTTTTAATTCTTGTTTTCTCAAATTTTCCTGGGATAGGAGGCCTATAAGACAATTGGGCAGATGGGACAGTCCTAGAAATTTCATTTAGAATACAGAATTATTCTAAATATTATTAAATATTAAATTATTATTTAGAATACACTGCCTGAGATAACCATTTCTGCTTTGGAATTAGTCGTCCTTATTAGCCATAAGGACTTTAAGTAGATCAAATTTTTTAAAGTTTATTTAAATGAATTGTTTAATTAGCAATGTAATAACAGTACATTAACGAGTCCTTTTCTTCTGAAAATCTCTAAAACGTACCTATTGTTTGATTTGACCTTAGAGAACATAAGAAGAAAGGCTGACGAGGGATATACTTTAGACCCTATTATAGAGTCGGGGAAAGGGAAGCATAAAGAATGGACCTTCCTGAGACATGGATTAATTTCTCAAGCCCACAGTCAAAGTGAGGATGTACCCTCAGTTCCTGAGGGCTGCCAGCGTATCTGGTTATATCAACAAAACATGTCTCAACAGTGAAAAAGAAGCAAATATTTCCACAAAAGCAAAACAGATCTGAGCTTAAGAGTGTACCCAGGGCTGAGGAAGTAAGGGTCTACCTTGCCCTTCACCCTTGTACTGCATGGGCCTTGAGAGAGTGATCCCACCTTTAATAGCTCTTCCTATGTGCTGCAACTAGGTTTAACAGTGTCCCATTGGAAGCACAGGGATCTGAGTCTGGGATGTGGACCATGTGGGGAGAGGGTGGGCAGACTGCTATGCAGTGAGGTTTGTCTCTGGCACTGCATTTCTGTGCCCATCCTCCAGGGATCCTCTGTCTTTTTTTTTTTTAACCACAAATTGACCTGCCAAGGTCCCATAATTAACTCAACCTTGTTGCCAAGGATACTTAACTCTTAAGTATCCTTATGAGAATGGTATTCTTTGTGCCAGAAGAGATGATCTCACCTAAAATTTCAAGGTTGAGTGGAGAATGGAACTGCTACAACCTCAAATATGGGCCCTTTCTATTTGCAAAGTAGGTACAGATACTTTCCACAAAACCTCCAGAAGAACCGGATATCATCACAATTCCAGACTTATTCTTGAGACAGAATACTTTCAGTTTGTGAATTTATGATGGTTTTCAATGTGCTCTGTCAGCACACTTGAATGGTTGATAGCATGAATGATGCCAAGGTCACTGATTTGATCCTAGCCTAGAATGAGTCATTTCAATTAGGTGTATGACTGTACTCAGGGCTACCATTATTTTATTCCCTTCACGTCACTCACTGCCTTCAGGGAACTCTCCTCCTACCTTCTGTCTTCTCCTTGGTTCAGATTTCTCTTATATAGGAAAAGCATCTGTTAACTAATTCACAGTAAGAGGTGAAATTTAGAGATACATGCCTTTTTAAAAAAAGGGTACTTCCGTAACCTACTACCAACAATGGAATTTTGGTTAAGAACAGAGGAATTTTGTCTTAAAATGTGGTTTCTCATAATTACCCAAGCACAAATGGATGAGGCCAACTCTGATTTTGTCTTTAGTTTAGGTTCACCATCATGCAAATCAATTTCATTAGTCACAAGAAAAAAATAGGTGAAAATTTGTTACTGTTCTTTGGAAACTTGTCAGAACGCTTAGGTGAAAAACAGAAATTCCAGTTCGTTTTAAGATTGATTAGAAACATCATAATAATATCAAGGGTTGAAATGTGGACTTTGAGCTTGTGGGAAATATTACATTTTGAAATGAATTTCTAATTATTGAGAATAAATATGGAATATATAAATGCTTTAAGACCTGTTGATTCCAATAGATGGCTCCCATTTTAGTACACATGGTGTTAATCTTGCTTCATTTGCATTTTTACACTAATGAGCATTGGCATATTTGTAATTAAATTGTAACATTTTAGATAAGTTGTAGTCAAATGATTATTTTTTTTTAACTGCAAAGGAATGTACTTCTGCAGAAGTCAGAAGTTGTAATTGGTAGGAACATCAAGGTGGCACTATAAAGGTAAAGAAGGATTTATAGGGTCAAGACAAATTTTAGGATGATATAGTGGCTTTTAAATAGTCTCCATTGTTTTTTAAATAAGTAAGAGCATGTTATCAAGTTTAAAAAAAAGGGAAGAAAGTTGAAAATGAGGCAATAATGACAGTTGAGATCTTCACTGGAAATCACATATGATGAAATAGCCTGGATATAATAGAAATAGATAGATATTCATGATATGTGACTGTGTCAGATTAAATCTCAGTGATACTGATAAAGGTAAGGAACCTTCTTTTTGACGATGGAAGAGTGGCCATGAAGGGCTCTGTTTCATTTCAGAGATGTGTATGTCCTTGTGAGGGTTGAGACAAATCTCTCCTACTCACTCTATATTTTGGTCTGGAAACACTAATGCAAGTGTGATGATTTGCGTGCGCTCTGAAATGAAGACCTTTTGATAAAGGCCATCTCATTCACAGCAGTCTGATAAACAGTGGCTCTGAGAAACATGTTGTCTCCACTGTTGCTCAAAGAAGTGTCTCTGGTGGGGAAGTTGCCCTGAAGTGTTTCAAGGATAAGGATTATGGAAAATGCAAGAGGAAGCCAGGGCACACAAGCTCAAGCCATTTAGAGTTTCAAAGGAAACTCTACCCTGTGCTCCTCGTGCTTTTTTCCTGACTGATTGTTAGGTCTCTAACCATGGACTTATAATAGGTTGTCATTCATGGCTCAAATGAATGGGTTTTGTTCACAATAACGCCCTTGTTTCGAGAGTTACTTGTATACAAAGGACAGCACATAAATAGATGCACTTAAACATCTTTTTGAGGTAAAATATAAGTTAGGCTAGAGTAAGTTGTCATGACTTTGGTTAGAAATTTTCCTGTTTTATAAAAATCAGTGTATTCCAGCTGCTTCATTGTACTTAAGCATGTAGATTCGATTTCATATGAAAGAATTTTTGCTTGGAAGGACATTGGTCTTTTCTTTCCCCATCAGTGTTATCACCGATGTATATCAGAGGGTTTAGCAAAAGACACTGTTTATTTGGTATGAGTTGTACCTTCATAGCTTAACCTCATTCATAAAGGTTTCATATTTGTCTGTCTGCAGTAAGCTTCTGAGAAATGGAGCAATAGCTACAACAGGAGTTCCACAGATGACTGTTTTTCTTTCTTATTTTTTTGGCTGCGCCATGCGGCATGTGGGATCTTAGTTTCCTGACTAGGGATCGAACCCATGCCCCCTGCATTGGGAGCGTGGAGTCTTAACCACTGGACTGCCAGGGAAGTCCCGACTGTTTCTCATAAAGTATCCACGTGCTCTTTTTTCACCTCATTTTGAATGAACTTAATATAGTACTAGGTAAAGATGGCCAGGATTTCCTCAAGGCTGGATGTTTGTATTGAGTTAGCACCTTGAGCAGTGGGGAGAACATTTTGACACTGGAGCTGCCCCTTTCCCACGTGAGCGTCTCCACTTGCCCTGTGCCTGCCCAGTGCCTTGAAGCAATGCTGCAGGTGACCACAGGTGACCACAGCTGCCCACGGCCTCACCACTCTGGATGTTGACTGGACAGGGGCTGAAGTAGCTTTACTGTTGTTATTCCAGGAAACAAAGAAGAGCAAAACATTGGAAGAAAAGATTTTAGATTTTGTTTTAGATTTTGTTTTAGATTTTGTTTATTTTGTTTATTTCGATTCTCTAGTGCCTGTATTTTGATGCCAATCCCCTCAAAATTCTCAGTACCTTATTTTCCCAACTAGTTAAAGATTTCTGCTTCCAGCTTTCCTCTGATCTTGATTCTCACAAGTAATAGTCTTGTCTATTCAAAGTGTTTACAGTTGTGCTTTTGTTGATGTTAATTATTCCTTCCATTGCAGTTTAATTAATAACAGATTGCATCTCACTCATTCCATCTCTCAGAATATTGCTTCAAAGAACTACCCATCTAAGCTAATGCTTAACTGCTTTACTCCCAAGAGCATATTTCCTAGTGGTATTGAATTTTAGCAATCAGATATGGTCATTAAATGCAGAAGATCCAGCCTTCATGATACAGTTTTATAATTGTGTATAATTGCACCATGCATCTTGGTAGAATTTCTAATGAGCTGTATGTAAACAAGTACATTTAAAAATTGTGATAGAAATCTTTTCATGTTACCCCAGCATTTAGCATTCTAATTACATGGATAGATTCCATATCTAAGTAGGCAGAAATTAGCCCACCACCCATTGTCCAGATGATTTTTATCAATTAATTTCTGAGGCATGCAGTTAAGCCTTTACAAAGGTTTACGGCCTCCTGTAAATAATTTGGGAAAGTACTGAGCTGGGACCATGTACCCTTTCTGCTCTTTCACATCATAAAATCAAGTGTATAAGTAAATTTACAGAAAAATATCTGGAGTAATAACACTGCAGGCAGTGGCGGCAGGAGGGAGTAGCTATGTGGGACTGGCATTTGGGCTGTAGCTGCTGTTGGCAACTGCGTAGTAAGTGCTATCTGCATTTGGGGCGGTGTTTGCCTCAGCGGTTCCTTTAACAACTCTCTCTGTAGCTTTTGTGACCTTCCTGGACGGTTCGCCCCGTTTCAGCTGGATCCTAATTGCAGAGGATCCTATCAGACAGAAGTACAATTTGAAAATAGGAAGCTGGACACAGGAGCTTCCTGAAATTGTGTATGACAAGTGGGAAGGTTCCCTCAATCTATGATTCGTCAGATATGTTTGAGGTCCTCAGTACTAAAGCTCTTGGGAGTATGGTTGAAGAACTGAGCATCTTCAAATAAGATACAGTATAGAAGGATTCCTGAGCGAAAAATTGAGGCACATCTTACTCTTGCTTAAAATTTTTCCTGTTGTTTTTTTTTTTAAATCTTGTGAGATGAATTATACAGAAGCTAGAACCCCCCCCTTTTTTTTTTGCTTTTTGAAGCAGTGAACATCTTTTAATTAAGAGTGGATGTGCAGCACCATTTATGATATCTAAGGAGTGGTAATCTAACACACCTGTTGTAGTACCTGTCTACCCACTTTCATTTGTTCTTTGCTATTACCTCTCATGAAATGCTTTGTAACAGACTTGGAGATAGGTATGCAAATGCTAGCTCCTGTGATAATTGGTCCAGATTTTAAATCTCTAGATTTAAAATTAAAGAGGTTAATCGGGGAGAAGACACTATCTCCTGTGTGTTGTGCGTTCTTTGTAAGGAATGATAGAAAATTACCAAGCACATAGATGTTCTGAGCCTCTAAGAGATTGCTTCTCTTCAGAGTCTCGTATTTTCAAAATCACCAAGCTGTCCTTTTAACAGAAATGTTATTCATAATTTAAAAAGAATGCACAGCATAAGCCTTTGTAGCTTTGTATTTGTGGACTGACTCAGGATACAGAGTGACAAGGAAACATGCACAAGATTTGCCTCAGTGAAGACAGTGCAGAAAGCCTTGCTGAGGATTTGTGTACATTTGATGGCACGAGAATTTTTTTGGTTTTGTTTTACAGTCTTATAGAGAGATGAATCAAAACATTTGAAAAGCTAATATATAAATTAAAACTTTCAAAAATCTGTAAAATAAAATACAGCAATTTCCCAGTAATACTGTTTGGTGCAGACCTTTAGAAAATGGCACATCCTTGTCAGATTTCCATTCAAACTATGACATTCAAAAAATTACTGACATTAAAATAAAATCTGATTTTAAGACAGTTGCACAGTGTGGACTTCAATTTTAGAATTATTTTGAGTCTCTGGCATAGATGCAAAGTATATTTCCATCAAGTCAAACAACTCACTAAGTTGAAAGTTAATTTTAAAAAGGTGAATTAGAGATGACTCATTTTTCATGGCAGGCATATTAGATTGGTATTTCTTATACCGGTGTTTATGGGAAACTTCATGAATTTTGTAGTACAAGAGCTGTGGTTATAAGTTCAACCATGACCTCTTGATTTGCCCTGATCTAGACTTTGTTGGTCATATTTTGCTTCATGTTTGCTTTTCAAACAGTTAACCCCTCATTATATCTCATTTTCAGACTGTCCCCCCCAAGTTATGAGAGTAGTCAGGACGTGGATGCCGTGTCCTTATTTCGCACATGAGAACTAGTAGACACTGACTAACGTGTAGTGTGTAAGAAGAGAGATTATTTGACATTGGAACTCTTATAGAATCCACAAGGCAAGTTGTCATCGCTCTGGGGAGAGTGACAGCTTGAATGTAGTAAATAAACAACTAATGTTTTGAGTACTAAAACTGTTAGGACAAATGGTTTTCCTTTTGTCAACATGATCCCTTCGAGTTCTAAAAATGTAGATATTAATGTATAATATATATATGTATGTGTGTATATATTTCTTTGCCCCTTTGCCAAGGCATGACTTCTGCCTGTGCTTCTTAAACATTCCCACTTAGCGGGCAGGGGAGAATGAATGCAGGTATTTGGGGGTATACCCCAAAGCATCCGTCCACCTAGGGAATTTTCTTTTAGTCTCCTGGTTTATCTTAACCCTCATGAACATTTTACATCCTATCCACTGTCCTTGTTTAAATATATAAATAAAGACTATTTATTAAACATTAAATTATTTTACTTTCCCCCCAAACAGTGGGGTAAATCTGATGCTCCCAGATGATTACTGTGTTTATCTTGTGACTTGACAACCACCTTGCCCCGCTAAGTTGACTATGACTGAGCTCATCTTCATGGCTCCTTCCAGCTTTAATATTTTTTGGCTCCATTACCCTGACCCACTGTATTTCTTCTTCTTTTTTTTCTTTTAGTTTTATTTGTTGTCCTTACAATGATTCAGCTGAAGCCACCAACCCAGTTACTCATGCCTCATTCCAGGAAATCGTTTTCTTTTTCTTTTTTTTTTTTCCGTACTTTTTGCCCATCTGTATTTTTTCCGGTACGTGGGCCTCTCACTGTCTTGGCCTCTCCCGTTGCGGAGCACAGGCTCCGGACGCGCAAGTTCAGCGGCCATGGCTCACAGGCCCAGCCGCTCCGCGGCATGTGGGATCTTCCCGGACCGGGGCACGAACCCGTGTCCCCTGCATCGGCAGGCGGACTCCCAACCACTGCGCCACCAGGGAAGCCCTATTACCTAATGTTTTGATCTTTCAGAGATGACCCAGGAAAAATATATTCTGTGTTCCTCCCGCAGGCTGCTTCTCTCGGAGTTACTACGTTCACCTTATGTGCTCTGTGTATAGACCGCTTCCGTGCGGCCACCAACGTCCAGATGTACTACGAAATGATAGAAAACTGTTCTTCCACAACCGCCAAACTTGCTGTTATATGGGTGGGTGCCCTCCTGTTGGCACTGCCGGAAGTGGTGCTCCGCCAGCTGAGCAAGGAGGACCCGGGCTTCAGCGGGCGCGCCCCCGCGGAACGCTGCGTCATCAAGATCTCCCCGGATCTCCCCGACACCATCTATGTTTTAGCCCTCACCTACGACAGCGCCAGACTCTGGTGGTACTTCGGCTGTTACTTCTGTTTGCCCACACTTTTCACCATCACCTGCTCTTTAGTGACTGCAAGGAAAATCCGCAAAGCCGAGAAAGCCTGTACCCGGGGGAATAAGCGGCAGATTCAGCTTGAAAGCCAGATGAACTGTACAGTCGTGGCTTTGACCATTTTATATGGATTTTGCATTATTCCTGAAAATATCTGCAACATTGTTACTGCTTACATGGCTACAGGGGTTTCCCAGCAGACAATGGACCTTCTTAATATCATCAGCCAGTTCCTTTTGTTCTTTAAGTCCTGTGTGACCCCTGTCCTACTTTTCTGTCTCTGCAAACCCTTCAGTCGGGCCTTTATGGAATGCTGCTGCTGCTGTTGTGACGACTGCGTCCAGAAGTCTTCCACGGTGACCAGTGATGACAATGACAACGAATACACCACAGAACTGGAGCTCTCACCTTTCAGTACCATACGCCGGGAGATGTCCACGTTCGCGTCCGTTGGAACTCATTGCTGAAGCACAGCCTTTGGTTTGCTTAGGTTTCTGTATTTGTTTCATTTTCATATCCTGTGAAAGTTTTTACTTCATATTTTTCCTTAGTGGGAAAACATGCAGAAAAGGAGAGAAATATTAACTACTGTAGAACTGATTTTGCAAATTAATATTTGTGCTTTGAAAAAAGAAGTTTATATTTAGTTATTTAAGAAGTATGACGAGGCCAGTAGTTTTAGATCATTTTATCTGGTATGGTGCTAATATTTTATTTGAAAAAAGTGACTGCACCTTAATTAATTGCTAACTTTCTTTTGTTCTTTTAAAAATAGAATCACTGTATATTGATTACAGCCGTGTGATTTTGTAGGCTGTTGTATGTTTGAGTTGTGATTGAAAGTATATTGTATATGGTATCGTGAGGTGAGTTGTAGTTAAGAAGCATTCACAAAGTAGCACCAAATAAATTACACTTTATTCTTTAACGTCATTGTCAATCTACTTTTAACCAAGATTCAATAAATCTTTTAATTGCCTTAAATACACAATTACTGATTCTATGCACAATTTAAGATCAGCCTTATTGTTTTATAATTCTATTTTCCTTTAAGGTGGGCAATCACTATGATATAAAGACATTTTCCTAACAGTACTATTTTATATGCATGATTCCTAAAACTAACTGTATGTTTAAAAAATTGTATTTTTAATATTCAGCTAGAGATGTAAAATTACTTCCAAATATTTATAAAATATGAATAAATAGACAGCAGAGTAGGAAGATACTATCTTTTTTTAAAGAAATTCACCTCTGAACTAGCATGTAGAGCTACAGGTTTTCCCATGAAGAATTATGAAGAGAACCAAGGACTAAAAAGCAACCCACTTGTCATCTGATTTCATCTAAACACTGACCTTTGAAGCACCATGAATTCTGTGTGAAGCACTTTGAATTCTAATTTTTCTCCTTTTAAAAAATGAACTTGATTAAATCTGTGTGACTTAATTTCTCTAAGAAATTACAGTAGTGGAATAATAAAATATTTATGCATCTTGATTAGAACACTTGAATATTCAAATACTACCTTTAAGTTGATAATCCATAAACTCCCAACAAAAATCTAACCCTCTCTATTTGAATTCTATGGACCCCTTAAGGAGTTCAAGTTAAAGCAGTTGTGTAGGATGCCTTCCATGTGAGACACATGCCTAATCGGATGGCAGAGGCAGTGACCTGAGTGACACAGTGTGGTTGTAATGTTGCTGTCTTCAGAAAAATCATATAGGGGAACCCAATTTTCTGGCTGGAAACTGCCCTATGTGTTTTCTGCCTGTCAATTTCTGTACTGTTCAGCTTAACTGGTACTTTCTTTCTTCCAGACTATATATAACATGATGTTCTTTAAATCGTTAAACTTTAGTACTAGAAAAATTAAAGGCACTTAATTCAGACCACTGGTCTTCTGCATGAAACCCAGATTAACTAAAAGACAGTGTCCAGAATACCTCCTTTTTCCCAGTCCAGTACTCTTCAAAGGGATTTTTTCCCCTACTGTCTGTGTTCTAAGGGGTTTGAGGAAGAATAAAAACAAGGCGCCATTGTCCTCTTACAGGTCCCGTAATAGGTCTTTGGAAAACAACTGAGGATGCCTAAACTAGCTTTTGGCTGCTGAGCAGATCCGCAGTTATAATTCCACAGTGTCTCTCATGACATTTAGTCAACTTTATAGATCAAGAAACTGATTGAGCATATGGCGTAGAAAAGGTTCTGTGTTATAACTGCAGTAAGTAAAGGTAAATAGAGCTTAGTGTCGGACTTTATAGAAGCAGACAGGGGTGGGATGAGAAGAAAGGAATAAGACACATATGTAAACAATTATGATGTAAGCTGGGACCGGTTGGGAAGGTGTAAAGTTCTGTGATAATTCAGGGAGAGCACCTCAGATGGGAGGAAGTCATGAAAGGCTTTATGGGATACCTGGAGGGACAGACCTTCAGAAGGAGTCGATGAAAGGCAGTGCGAGAAGTGGACACTTCAGGAGGAGAGAGATTACTAAGCAGAGGAATAGAAGAAGGCGTCCTGGGGTGTGACTGAAGAATAAATAAATAAATAGTCCAGCTTGGTTCCTATGCTATGTGTGAATAGAAGCCTCATGAAGAATACTGATGAAAATATGTGAGACCATATGATAAAAAGGTATGGCTTTATGTCTTTGGCATTCCAGATGCTCTGTGTTCACATGAGAAGCCCTGCCCTCCCTGTCCCCCGTACTCTCATACAATGTGTTCATTAGCAGTGGGGCGTAGCAGCTTCCACTCCCCACATTCATACCTGGTCCTGAACTGAAAAATGTTTTGTAGGGAGCTTGATTCCTCTGAGAAATATTTAAAATACTTCTATCAAGAAATTTTCTTCTCTGACCCTTCCCTGTCATTTAAAAAATTAGATGGACTTTTCCTGATCGTCAAGGATTCTCCAAGATAACAGGTTGAGGTTTCTTCCTGATGATTTGAATTCATCTTGCATTTCTAAATACTCTTCAGTTACCTTCTGTTGGTTTGGCTTTCTCTGTTCTCTTTCTAGGCAGCATATTCCCAGTATATCCAATTATGGTAACCCTTCTCATAAAGAAAGAGGAAGAGAAAACATTAAAAGTTTCTACAATTTCACTATCATGTTTTATGAGTGTTCTCTCCTTCTTTCTGGAGAGTAAAAAAATATATGCTATATTTTCTTTGCCCTGGTCTTTTAGTGAAAGCAATTGAGGAGTATTTACTGAACCCCAGTTCTGCTTTGCTACTTAGATTGTTAGTTTTTGAATTCAAAGCATTCAGCATAGTGCCTACAATAGATCGGAATTACATTACTTCAGAGCTCAAAGTGATCTCAAAGTTTTCCAGTATTAATTACCCAGCTCTTTTTTTGTATGTACAAAACTGATTTTCTGAGAAGTTAACTGAGTTACCCAAGGTCACATAATTTGACCCTGGTTGAATACTGACTTATCATGAAAATTCTAAGAATAGAAGATCTCCTTTTAGGGATTATATATAATAATTCTTTTCTACTTAATCAGTTGGCTCACAGCAGTCTGTGAAATACTATCTTGATTAAGATAACATATAGTAAGTGTTCAATAAGTACTTGCTCAATGAAAGGATAAACAAATCTTTAAATGAAAGAACACTCAGAAAACACAGCTTAGCAAAAATACAGATGGAAAACCAGGACTATGAGTCAAGAAGGAGTGACCAAAGGAAAAGTAAGAAAATATAGTTTTTTGGTAACTGTGTTCAGACCATAAAATTAGCGGTCCAGCACTAATCAAATTATGTAATTATCTATGGCCATATACACGGTATAGGTATGTTCTGGACAAATTATAAAAACTGGATGCTATAATTCGCTTTTCAAATCTCTCTATCCCAAATTTATTAAGTCCAGGTATTCTAAAAGCCACGTTAGTCCTTTGCACATTTTATTCTTTCAATCATTCACCCCATTCATTCAGTTAAATGCCTATTGCCGGCTTTGTGCAGTGGTGGCATTGTAGCGAACGAGGTTTATCTGAGGTACAGTTATTGCTAATTGAAAACGCGTACATGCCAAACACTGCTAAATCCTAGGGACAGAATAGTGTGTGATTTAGATACAATTCAGTCCCTTTTGGAGTTTACGTTATGTGCAGTGCCTACACATAAGATTATGGCCTACTCATAGATTATTCCCTATATCAAGTATTTAGTGAAAATGTGAGTAGTGCTGAGAAAGAAAAGTTCGGGAAGAAAAGTGCTCTGAGAGTTTCTTATAGGGGATCCTGACCTAGGGCTAGTGTCAGAGAAAATTCCCTTGGGAAAGAGCTCAGGTAGAGGAAGGGAGTGTATTAAGGCTCTGCGTGGATGGAGACAGAGCAGGTCCAGGAACCAAGAAGGACCAAGAAGTCTGGCACGCAAAAAGCAAAGGCAAGCATAGACCAGAGTTGGTATGAAACAAATTGCAGTTCATCTACAAAGGGTTTCGGTTATATATAGGTAGAGTAACTTCACTTCATCAATGTTAGACTACCCTTCTGTGGTTCATGGGAGACTACTTATCATTGTTATTAGTAAACTGACTTCCTTTTATATTTTAATATAACAGCCTCACAATTGTTTGATTTTTTTATTATGTTTCACTGAACTGTGTTTCCACACTTTCACCCCAAATATTGCAATATGAAGTAGGATAACAATTCATTAACTGAAGAGACTGTATTGTTATATAAGTAGAAGATAATTATTTACTATCAAGTTATGAGACCTTTGATTCCTAGAACTCTGGCGCTAAATCAATTGTCCGTTGCATTTACAAATTTGTAGAGGATTAGCAATCTTTTGCTTCCAGTGCTCAGAAGTTAAAGATTGATTTAAAAAATAGTTATAGTAATCAATCTCAAAGTGATCATTCTCTTGAACTAGTAATACTTTAATCAGTTGTGTGGCCGTTAAATGAAACGTTTTCATTTCCTGTTAGTCCAACTGTTGTCAATTCCACAAACTGAATTCAATATTTTTCTTCAATTTTTAAGAGATATAAATAATTCATATGCAATACATTCTGTGAAATCCATAGAAACCTTCTGAGTTGAATGCCTTGCTATATAGACAGGGATGTGACTGGTTTGTTTTACTCTCTCTCTACATATACACCAAATTTAAGTATAACCATAAACATTTTAAAATTTCCTAATTAATATTTATTTTCCTGAGTTTTAAGAGAAAAAAATCTTTTGTAATTTTATTCCTTTTATTTGTATTTGTATTGATAATGTATTTAGAAACTTAGGTCTACCAGAATTTTTTTCCCTAATCAAATAAAGTATGATGAACTTGCTAAAATTTGAAAGTTTGCTACAGACAGAATTTGGAAGTTTAAGGGAACAGTGTCTCTGAGGAGAAAAAGGAAGAGAGAGAGAAAAAGAGTGAAAGAGAGAGTGAGAGAAAGAGAGAAGAGAGGAGAGGACATTTGGGGTGTCTAGAAGAAATTGTGATGGTGTGAGGGAAGCTTTCAAAAGAGTTCATAAAAATGACATAATCATATTTTTCTTATACCCTCTTCTCTCACTAATGACTTTTGTTCCTGAATTGTTTTTAACTCTGTTTACCAAGAAGAGTGGGCTCTGATCACCACCGCTTTCAAGGCAATGGAACAATGACCTATATCAGGCAGAATTCTGGTAATGGGGAAGTTGTGTTGGGAGGTATGACTATGCGCTTTTGTCATTCTAAAAACACATCCATGTTTTTGTTTAAGAACATGTTTTAAACATGTAGACACCTTTAAAAACTCTTCAGCTTGCTTCTATCACATTGACATTTCGAGTTTCAAGATTTTAAGAACAGTTTATAAAGACAAATATGTTCTTTTGTGCATTATCAGTATATGAGGAGGGACATCGAGAATCACACTTAAGTCCCTGAAAGTCACGTGTGCCATGTTTTCTTTCATTCTGAAAATATGCTCTTGTACCGTATAGTTATGCTATTGTGGACAGGGTTTTGTTCTATTAAGTTTTATTCCTGCTTTCGCTACTCCTAGAAAGAAGACCTTTTTTGGTTTGTTTCTCTATGTTTGGCTTAGCCTTAGTGACTTGGTGTTGGGGTAGCATTCTGTCCTGAGTTACTCTGATTTGAATTCCAAATTGATTGCACAAACCCCACATCAACAGGTTGGCATTATTCTATGGGTATAATACAGTGATTGTTGGAGAAGTGTGGCTTGAAAGTCCACCCAGGGTGTCAGAGAGTAAATGGACCTTTTGTTGGCTTTGGGGGTTGGATTATTTTTCTTTGTCTTGCTGATTTTGAGATTGTTGGACAGAAATTTAACTTTTTCTTTATTTTCATTTTGGCAAGAGATTAAAAAATCTCAATAGTGTTTCTTTACAAGGCTTCATTGACTTCCATAAAACTTTGTTTCTGAATTAACTTTTATCTCCTGAAAACCTTTGGGCAGGACAAGCCGGGCATTTACATGGCATTTGCAACAATTAGAAAGTTCACTGGTTGGGACTGATCTTTGGTCACCGAGTTTAAAAAGATGGGATGCTGTAATGCCCACTGATTGTGTGATTGTTTCAACCTCACTCATAAAGGATTTTAGCTGAAGAGTCTTTGTCTAGGGCAGGCCTGTGAGACCCAGCTGCAGTAGTCCGGGACTGAATGCCTTTGTGTCAATGGTCAGCTCCCTCTGATATTTGATCAGCCCGTATTTGCATGGCAACCTATTTCTACATCAGCAAAGTATGCATATAATGCTGGGCTTTGTAATCTGGTTGAGAAAATGCATGGGTGTTCAGAGGTTTCCCCTATACTGTTACCGTTGGATGATTAAATCTAGTAGAAAGAAGTGTTATGTGAATAATGAAGAACACAGAATGATCAGATGAAGTTGAGTTAGGACCGTGACTTTGTTTCCAGTGCTGTGACTTCCTGTGGCCAAGATGAGCTCTCTGACTCGGCCACTTCGATTTTTCAAATTAACTAGAAAGTTTAGAGAATCTTTATTTCATTTCCTCCAGACCCAAGGGCTATGTCATCAGGCTCCAGCCACTGAAAAAGGAGAGACAGTAAATTTTATGTTAGCGTCTTTTGGAGAGTAGAGAAACTCATACAAAGCCAGCCACACACACACACACACACACACACACACACACACACACACACACAC